>NW_020538141.1:0-19076 GCF_003426905.1 Ctenocephalides felis
CCAATGACTCGCGCACATGCTAGACTCCTTGGTCCGTGTTTCAAGACGGTCCTGAAAGTACCCAAAGCAATAGCATCGCTGACCGGTAATAGAGTCCGTTCGAGAACACGGTAGCTGGTTCGCGAAGTCCTACTGAGAGAGAAGTGCATGCCAACGCCGCCTCGACACATGAACCGACGGCGTATCGCAGGACGAATCCGCGTCAATCGCACGCCACTAAATGGAAAACAACGATAACATTGAATCTCTCCTTTCGATCTTCGGGTTTCTCAGGTTTACCCCTGAACGGTTTCACGTACTCTTGAACTCTCTCTTCAAAGTTTTTTCAACTTTCCCTCACGGTACTTGTTCGCTATCGGTTTCGTGGTCATATTTAGCCTTAGATGGAGTTTACCCCCACTTAGAGCTGCACTCTCAAGCAACTCGACTCTGAGGAGAGATCCTCTCGATACGCGCAACGGTCGCTACGGGCCCTGGCACCCTCTATGGGTAAATGGCCGCATTCAAGATGGACTTGAACTCGCCGCAACGCACCGAGATAATCGGATCCTCCCTAACACTACATTTCCCAGCGTCCGTCTCCGGCCCGCGGAATTTAGTGCTGGGCTCTTCCCTGTTCGCTCGCCGCTACTAAGGGAATCCTAGTTAGTTTCTTTCCACCGCTTAGTAATATGCTTAAATTCAGCGGGTAATCTCATCTGCTCTGAGGTTCGTATTATGATTATGATGTGCTTGCAAACATTAGTAAGCAAGCGCACACAAAATCGACGAAAAACCTTTGAATCGTCCAAATTTGCCGGAACGAAACCGCATTTCAAAGAGTTCGGGTTTCCGGTTATTGGGAGGGTCGCAGATATAAAATCTCTAGGACACACAACCCGCCGTAATCCCACAGAACGTCAACGAACGGAAATGTCCGATGTTGCCAAGTGGATGGCTCACACGTTGAGTGAATTATTTAAGAGCACGCATATACGCGAACTCCATCATTCGCCGGCAAGCCGTTTAAAGCAAGCGGCAGTCTGGTAATGTTATACGACTCTCAGCCAGAGGTGGTCCGGGAACTGTATCCGAGGACCGCAATGTGCGTTCGAAATGTCAATGTTCATGTATCCTGCAGTTCACATGTCGACGCGCAATTAGCTGCGTTCTTCATCGACCCACGAGCCAAGTGATCCACCGTTCAGGGTGATTTTATATAATTTATACATGTTTCGATCGTGATTCCTCGAGATCGTTTAAGATAACTCGGGCGATTCTGAAACTAGTATGATATTATGGTTACAATTAGTACACCGTAAAGCTTTCGCGTTTCGGTCCAGATACAAAATCTCGTTTCAAAATTGAAATATGAATATTTCACTGTGTGTGAGATTGAAAAATCTGCTTTCGCTGATTTTTCATTTTCTTAAAAACAACGCAATGAAGCGAATGTTCAAATTCGCACAATTTGAATAAAATGTGCAGAGATATAGAATACTAACGCAAGCGTTTACTACAATCGACTTTAAAACACTAGACTTTCATCTAGCGCCAAAGAATTGATTGAGCTATGCGTTTTTAAAGTATAATATTCAAAAAGAACGCCGTTTTCACAACGAACTTCGTCATTCGCTCAGGCATCTGGCGATACCGAGCAGATATACATGGTAGTGCTCTCACACAATGCATAAGAGCGCTAAGCGGTTGTAAACTGCGTCACGCTGCTTTTGCACACTGCGCAATATTTTGCGACTAGCTCCGGTCAAAACGTTAATGAAACGAATGATCATTGCCAGAGGCTTTTGCCCACAGTATATTATACTATAGGAGCGCACTTGATACAGCAATAATTTGTCGAGTAATCACAAGATTCATATTTGTGGTCAGCAGACCCAAATAATTTTAACTCGCACCGATCGAACGTTCATAAATGAATGATCCTCGGTGCGAGAAGCTTCGTCAGTTTTGCTGCACCATCCATCTATTTGACTTTAGTCCATTTGTAAAATCCTATATTATTAAAATATATAGATTTTTTATTTGCGGTCCGCAGACGACCAAATAATTTCAACTCGCTCCGATCAAACGTTCATAAAACGAAAGACCATCGCTGCGAGAAGCTTTGCTAGTTCTGCTACATTCACATATATTTGACCGTAGTCCATTTGTAAAATCCTATATTATTAAAATATATAGATTTTATATTTGCGGTCCGCAGACCCAAATAATTTCAACTCGCTCCGATCAAACGTTCATAAAACGAAAGACCATCGCTGCGAGAAGCTTTGCTAGTTCTGCTACATTCACATATATTTGACCGTAGTCAATTTGTAAAATTCTATATTATTAAAATATATAGATTTCATATTTGCGGTCCGCAGACCCAAATAATTTCAACTCTCTCTGATCGAACGTTTAAAAACGAATGATCCTACCACCAGTTATCTATAGCCGCAAACCAGCATCCGAATATATACGGGGTATATAATTCTAGATGTGGCTCACAACATTATTAAAAGTTACGCTAATATATCATTGACAGACTAAAAGTATCGAATATGATGTAAAAACTACACCGGGGAATGATATCCGTACCCGCCCGAACAACATAGCGTACTTTAGCCTGAGCTTGCTCGCATCGCACTCGACACGACCTATTCCCCTATATAAGGCGCGCGGCCACAGCGTAGGTATTTGACGAGTCCCAAGCGATGTGCATTTGACCTGCGGCGAGGGCCTGCTCGCGCTTACGGTGTGAATCGTCAAGACAAAAGTCTGGGAAAATTTCGAACTCTGAACCCTTATGATAGAAAAATTTTTGTCGAAAATTTTGTTAGATGTTCAAACAGTTTTATATATATGGACAATATGAATTATAGTTAATTATTGAGTTTTTAGGTGTTTTTTGGTTTTTTTTTAAACTTTTGTATAAAATTATGTATTTATTGATTTTATAGATCTCAATGAATATAAAACGAATTTATATATAGTTATATTATTTTTTATAATTATTTGTTTAAATTTTCTAATTTTACAATAAATGTTCAAACCAGTTTTCCTCGATTTTCTCTTAAACCGTAAAAGATACGAAAAAACTTTGTTCGTACGAAAGATGCGGAATAAAATTACGAATAAAATGGTATATAAATGGTTAGGTGTGTTCATATAATTTTCTCTAGATTTTCCGATTTTTCCAAATTTTTACGACGGCAACTCGCCTGTAGGCCACACCGTGCAAATTTGAAGTTGTGATATATGGAAAAGAACTAAGAATTTTGAGGCCTTTCTAATGATGTATAATACTTTATATGTTTTCTTTAGAGAAATATCGAATCGTGAAGAGTGTTGCTCCAACCTAGCCGCACTTTGCATTTTGACATGTTAACATCTACACATATTGCTCTATAACATAAAAACCGTGAAAGATACGAAAAAACTTTGTTCGTACGAAAGATGCAGAATAAAATTACGAATAAAATGGTATATAAATGGTTAGGTGTGTTCATATAATTTTCTCTAGATTTTCCGATTTTTCCAAATTTTCACGACGGCAACTCGCCTGTAGGCCACACCGTGCAAAATTCGAAGTTGTGATATATGGAAAAAGAACTAAGAATTTTGAGACCTTTCTAATGATGTATAATACTTTATATGTTTTCTTTAGAGAAATATCGAATCGTGAAGAGTGTTGCTCCAACCTAGCCGCACTTTGCATTTTGACATGTTAACATCTACACATATTGCTCTATAACATAAAAACCGTAAAAGATACAAAAAAACTTTGTTCGTACGAAAGATGCAGAATAAAATTACGAATAAAATGGTATATAAATGGTTAGGTGTGTTCATATAATTTTCTCTAGATTTTCCGATTTTTCCAAATTTTCACGACGGCAACTCGCCTGTAGGCCACACCGTGCAAAATTCGAAGTTGTGATATATGGAAAAAGAACTAAGAATTTTGAGACCTTTCTAATGATGTATAATACTTTATATGTTTTCTTTAGAGAAATATCGAATCGTGAGGAGTGTTGCTCCAACCTAGCCGCACTTTGCATTTTGACATGTTAACATCTACACATATTGCTCTATAACATAAAAACCGTAAAAGATACGAAAAAACTTTGTTCGTACGAAAGATGCAGAATAAAATTACGAATAAAATGGTATATGAATGGTTAAGTGTGTTCATATAATTTTCTCGAGATTCTTCGATTTTCCTGAAATTTTACGACGGCAACTCGCCTGTAGGCCACACCGTGCAAAATTCGAAGTTGTGATATATGGAAAAAGAACTAAGAATTTTGAGACCTTTCTAATGATGTATAATACTTTATATGTTTTCTTTAGAGAAATATCGAATTGTGAAGAGTGTTGCTCCAACCTAGCCGCACTTTGCATTTTGACATGTTAACATCTACACATATTGCTCTATAACATAAAAACCGTAAAAGATACGAAAAAACTTTGTTCGTACGAAAGATGCAGAATAAAATTACGAATAAAATGGTATATAAATGGTTAGGTGTGTTCATATAATTTTCTCTAGATTTTCCGATTTTTCCAAATTTTCACGACGGCAACTCGCCTGTAGGCCACACCGTGCAAAATTCGAAGTTGTGATATATGGAAAAAGAACTAAGAATTTTGAGACCTTTCTAATGATGTATAATACTTTATATGTTTTCTTTAGAGAAATATCGAATCGTGAAGAGTGTTGCTCCAACCTAGCCGCACTTTGCATTTTGACATGTTAACATCTACACATATTGCTCTATAACATAAAAACCGTAAAAGATACGAAAAAACTTTGTTCGTACGAAAGATGCAGAATAAAATTACGAATATAATGGTATATAAATGGTTAGGTGTGTTCATATAATTTTCTCTAGATTTTCCGATTTTTCCAAATTTTCACGACGGCAACTCGCCTGTAGGCCACACCGTGCAAAATTCGAAGTTGTGATATATGGAAAAAGAACTAAGAATTTTGAGACCTTTAAGTTATTGTAATGGGCCGAAAATTGAAATTGAAATTTTTAACATTTCTTGACGTTTTGAAGGTTTTTGAACATTTTGGCATACCTCAGAAAAAATGAATGTATGTGTGTGCGTATGTATCTATGTATGGATTCAAATTTCCAGTCACGTTTTTGGGCGCACGGATCAACCGATTTGAATGGTTCAAAAACATTCGATTCCTATTGATAGGGAAAAGAGCTGATTAGTTTTTGGCAAAGGCAGGTCCAGCCGTTACGGAGATAGGGAGCAAAGAGTGCAGAAAATAGAAATCGAGTTTTTGAGAGAACGGAGTATCCGATTTGAATGATCTAAAAAACATTCAATTAGTATTGATTGGGAGAAGTGTTTATTAGTTTTTGGCGAAGGCAAGCCGAGCCATTTTGAAGATACGGAGCTAAATGTGTAAAAAATGGAAGTTTTTGAGAGAACTAAGCGTCCGACTTAAATGATTCAACGAACATTCTGCTTGTCTTAACAAAATAATTGATTTTGGAAAAAAAAACCTTTGTTTCAATTTTTTTTTCAAAAAATTTTTTTTTGTATATCGAAAAAAATGCAGATTTTTCTTTTAATTCTGACTACAGTTCTAATATACTTTGAACAAATAATTTCAACTTTGCAATTCAGTTTATATAAATCTTATAAATATTAGACAATGTTACAATATTAAATATATAGTAATAATGTATTTGAAAACATTCAGTGTTCCTCGAACATTTCGTTACGATACGGGAAGTACCAGCAATTTGCCTTAAGGCACGATGCCATACTAGTTTTTATATTCAGTCACAAACATTCGTTTCAAGCTACGTGTCTCGCTTTTTGTTCTTGAAATTTTTTTTGTAACCCTTTGATTCTTTTAATATAATTATAATTAATACTTTTTTGTGCATTACTATTTAGTTATATATTTGTTTGCCATGAATGCAATTCTCAAATTGGAAATTGTACATTCGAATAATATTTAGTCTGCTTTCATTATTAGGTTATATGTAACTTTCATAAACTTTTAAATAAATAATTATAAACTTTTCCATAAACCAATAAATTTGAAGCGTATTTTTAGTTTCTTTAGTTTTTAGTTTCTCAATTAAAGTTTTCGATATTCATAGCAAGAGGCGGTTTCTTTTGATTAGGAGCATTTACAAAACTGGCTGCATATAGTATTAAAAAAAATAACATATTATTAAAAGTATTACAACAAAACGTCTTAGTTTAATTGAAATAAATAGTTTACTTCATAAAGAGTAATTTAATTTCTAAATTGTTAACTTCATAAAAATATAAAAATTTCATACTTTGCTAACCTTATTTTTATACCTAAGCTCTTCCCATTATGTAATTCGACTCTTGCAGTCCGAGAGCAAGTGAACCTTATGATCATAATATTAGTGAATGTACTAATACATATATATATCTAAAGATTTCAAAGCAGAAGCGTACTTTTAGAGCCTGGCGATTGTACATCGACTCATAAATCGTAAAACAACAAATTTCAAAAATTCCTTCGAGTTTGCTAATTAATTTTGAATTATTGCATATTTTAAAATAGTGTTTCATTAATAAATAACAAATATATAAAATAATATTTATTAGAAACATAAACTAATATATGTTACATAAACTGATTTTTAAGTGACAATTTTAAAAGTAGAAGTGTTTTTATTAACTTCTATATCGTTTGAAATGTTGTTGAAATGGATAAATATTTAGTTTCAGAAATAATAATTTAGACGAATTAACGAAATGCGGCACTTGTAGTCGGGTGTAGACTATTGAAAATAGTTGGAGGTCTTTCTGAAAACAAGTGTCAAAGTATGATTTGGAGAAGTCATTAAAATCAATCTTAATGGGCTAAAGACTGATGGCTCGCAATGAAAAAATCCAGGCTAATACATATAACAATGTTTAATTTTTTATATCGTGTTGCAACACGTCTCCTTTGCCTATCTATAAACAAAAAAATTCTTCGCATGTGGTCTGTTTATCTGTGTTGCGAATGCTTTAAAGGGACATAAGCGATGAACAGCGGCAGTTCATCCCTTATTCTGTCCCTTTCAAGCATTCGCCGAAGTTCCGATCTCTCTTTCTGCCCAAATACAAACTGCTGTGTACAATTGTACATAAATCAAGTGTACATATTCGGTAAGGATTTATTAAACAAAATTAATAAATTTATAAATTCTTAAAGCTGAATATTGAACTGAAATGTACTTAATTTATAATTCATTATTATTATTGGTAAATAATCGTTGTAGATTTAATTAAAATCGTAAATAAAAATATTTTAACGGTTGATTACGAAAAAAATACCCGTTCGATGTACTAATCAGTACATCCCCAAATTTTTCGAATAGTAATATTCAAAATCGATTTAATTTTTTTTAAGAAAAGGGTTTGAATGAACAACAGCTCAGTTTGTGAGAAAGTGAAAGATAAACTAGTAATGCTTGGCATCGTGCCTTGAAGCAAATTGCTGGAACTTCCCGTACCTGAAATCATTTTTTTAAAAAAAGGTTTTTTTTTAAACTTTGAAAAAGAGGCAAATGTGGTCTCTAACAATACAGAACGACTTATTAGCATAATATTATCCAGTCAGATTTTCTGGCTAAAACAAAGTACTCCTTCGCGAAAGTTATAATAGGTTTAACTTCTTAATTCGAATAAGTTAATTAATTTTGAATCGAAATTAGGCTTTGAAATGGAAATAAATAATGTCTTGAGTTCTTATATTTGAATATTTGAAACGTTGAGTTAAAATTAATGAGAATTAGAAATAATAATATAGGATATAAAAATAAAACGTTGTAGGTGACAAAAAAAATTAAAACTAGTGGGGTGATTGGCATCGTGCCTTAAGGCAAATTGCTGAAACTTCCCGTACTGTAACGAAATGATCGAGATATATTAAATGTTTGAAAATAGATTATTATAAATATTGTAACATTGTCTATTTATATTTATAAGAATTATATAAACTAAATTGGGAAGTTGAAATTATTTGTTTAAAGTAGATTAGAACAGAAATAAAATAAAAATCTGAATTATTTTTAATATACAAAAAAAAATTTTTGAAAAAAAAAATTAAGAAAAAAATTTTGAAGCAAAAATTTTTTTCCAAAATCAATTATTTTGTTAGAACAAGCAGAAAGTTTTTGGAATCATTCGAATCGGACGCTTAGTTCTCTTAAAAACTGCCAATTTTTGCACATTTAGCTCTGTATCTCCGAAATCGCTGAACCTGCCTTTGCCAAAAACTAACCACCCCTTCTCCCCGTCATTAAAAATTGAATGCTTTTGGAATCATTCAAATCGGACGCTCCGATTTCTCAAAAACTCGATTTCTATTTTCTGCACTCTTTGCTCCGTATCTCCGAATCGGCTGGACCTGCCTTTGCCAAAAACTAATCAGCACATCTTCCTATCAATAGAAATCGAATGCTTTTTGAACCATTCAAATAGGTTTAATTTTTGAACTCCGCCATAAGTCCCTTTCATTGTATTAGCACCATCATATCCCTGCCTTCGACACTTATTTAAAGGGATATTTTTATCAGTAATAGATTTAATAATTTTGGGCCCCCGTGACCTGGACAAAATAAACTTCTTTAAAATAATAATCTTACATTCCTCGCGTACTTTTTTAACGAGTATTTGGGGCCCGTGGCCCGGACAAAATAAAACTCTTCAAAATAATAATCTTACATTCCTCGCGTACTTTTTTACGTGTATTTGGGGCCCCCGTGGCCTGGACAAAATAAACTTCTTTAAAATAATAATCTTACATTCCTCGCGTACTTTTTTAACGAGTATTTGGGGCCCCCGTGGCCTGGACAAAATAAACTTCTTTAAAATAATAATCTCACATTCCTCGCGTACTTTTTTAACGAGTATTTGGGGCCCGTGGCCCGGACAAAATAAAACTCTTCAAAATAATAATCTTACATTCCTCACGTACTTTTTTACGCGTATTTGGGGCCCCCGTGGCCTGGACAAAATAAACTTCTTTAAAATAATAATCTTACATTCCTCGCGTACTTTTTTAACGAGTATTTGGGCCCCCCGTGGCCTGGACAAAATAAACTTCTTTAAAATAATAATCTCACATTCCTCGCGTACTTTTTTAACGACATTAAATTTCATTGAACGAAGTTTTCATGATTTTTTTATATTATTAATGTTTCTTACGGACGTTGGGGGCCCCCTGGTTCGGGGGCCCCGTATGTTTGATACGGCTGATACGGCGGTAGTTACGCGCCTGATTCTTACGAAAATATACTTTTCAAGTGAAATAAAGCAGTATTAGAGTATAATGTAAAAACAATATTTCTGAGCACGCGTCCTCTTGGGCCGGGGCCCCCTTGGGCCGGGGGCCCGTGGCTTTTTGCCACCCACGCCACCCTATAGTTACGCCAATGGTTTAAGTACTCCATGATGAGGTAAATAGAAACATGTTTTGGGTTCGATAGATTCTTTGACTTCGCTCATGTGACCTAGTGATATATAAGTATCCATAAAATTTTTATAATCAACTAGCTGACCCGACAGACTTTGTCCTGTCAAAAAAATCTACCAAATCGGTTCTGATTGCTCTGTTGATCTTTTAAGGTTCTGTCTAAAGCATCAAAAGATTTTTTATGTGTCATCGTGCATTCATCCCAAACGATCAATTGAGAGTTCTTCGAAAAGTTGCAAGTTGGAGTTTCATTGCTTTGCATACTTAATGGCAATTTTAGTGCTGAATGGGCTGTTCGACCACCTTCGAGTAAAGATGCTGCGATTCCCGATGAAGCGAGTGCAAGTGCAATTTTGTTTTGTCAGCGAATTGTTGCTGATATTAAAAAAATCAAAAAAGTTTTTCCTGTACCAACAGGCGCTTCTAAGAAGTAAATCCCCCCAGTTCCATCATTTGTTACTTTCATAAGAATATCAAATACATACCTCTGTTGTTCATTCAACAGTGGAAGATTTGTTTCGATTAATTCTTTCAAATTATTGAGATCATACAGTTTTTCTCGATACAACTCTTGGTAAAAAGCATCATGCATTGGGCGATTGGGCGATTGGGCGCGGCCAGGCCTATGTGAATTAATACTTTGTTTGACATCATCAAGCACATGTCTTCAATTGAAATCAATACTTTCTTGTAAATTTCTTCACTGATATTTATTGCATATATGTATTTCCCATTCTATTCCGTATTTGACACAAAATATCATCACACATATAATCTTTGTACTTTGTCCACAAATCAATCGGGTTTGATGGAAAGCATGTGGATATGATTATAGAAAACAATGTTCGTATTTGATGAGCGTGTGAAGATATTACAGCATCGCTGAGAGTTTGATCCCAATCAGCGTCATTTTCTAGCAATTGTAAACGTTGACGGGCTTCTCTGTAGGATCCACACAATTCACTATCAACAGTTCGTAAATGTTGGAATGATGTTGGGCCACGTACATTGACTAATAGCAGTCGTAAATAAAAACATTCACCATGGCTTGGAAGTAATGAATAAATTCGATCAATCGCATCGGTGGAATATACACATCTGTGTATCCTGGTACTGGTTTTCCTTGTTTCCGTCGTATAATTTCCATTTTCTAAATGCACAGCTAAGTGAATAACAGAAGGGTGTCTTTCATGAATTGAAAAAGAAAATATTCGCCAAATTGCTTCATTAATACCAACATTGCGGCCCATTTGGTATTGAGTAGTTTTTATGTTCATTTCGGTCGTCATGTTCTTGTGCAGTACGATTAGATCGGTAATTAGCTTGGTTTGTAGCATTTCGTGATCTACTTAAATTGCCTCGTCTTATAGGAGGCAATATTAAAATATTGTGTCACATGCAATAACTTTTTATTCATAGGTAGATAACAAAACACTACAAACAAAACAAAAGCACTTAGTAGAGTATAACAGAAAATGCAAGAAAATACCACCGGCAAGGGCGGCAAATGGACATCGACATTGATTTTTTTAATCTTATATGACTTGAAGTCAAATTCTTTAACGCCATACCAATTTTTTCGTCTGCCGAAAGTGAAACAAAAGAAATAATGTCGAGAAGCCGACTACGATTATTCGTATTAGTTAGAAAAGGGCTGTTTTTAGGGTTTTCCCGACAATTATTCGAATTTTTCTCGCCGTAACAACCATACTTGGACTTAAAGGAACATTTTAAAAAAAGAATTGGCCAAATTGGTCCAGACGCTGTTGAGTTATGCGCTTACCAACACATTTTGCGATCCATTTTTATATATAAGATAAATAGATTTTCGTTTGTTCGTAAACGATTTTCTAGTAAAATATATCGCTTGAATGCTATCTGTTTACTATTCCCTATATTTTTGATGTTATCTGTAAATGGAATTTTTACGATAAATCTTCCGTCATTTGCTCTCGTTGTATTCGAGATAAAATGTTGTTCGCATTGTTGCTCCGTTTTTGTGAAATGTTGAATCTCATTGCACGCTTCCAATTCCCAGAATTTATGTACTTGAGTTTCTAAATTAGATGTATGACAACATGTTGTAAACGAACTGGGGTTGTTGAGAGGTACGCTACCAGCAATGACCCAACCAAACTGTGTATTTTGCAATATTGGTCTATTTTTTCCTAAATGAATGTATCCTTTGCAAAATATACTCCAAAATATTTCCGCACCGATTAATATATCAATTTTGTTGCTTTTATTAAATGTTGGATCAGCTAATTTAACATAATTTGGAATATTCAAAATATTTTTATTGAATGAAACTGTCGGCAAATTATTTGTTATATTATTCAAAATAAAACAAGACACGTCTAATGAGAAGTTGTTAACGCATGATTGTAAAGTAATTACTGTTTTTGAATCAATTTCCGTTGAATTTTGATTGATTCATTGGACTGACATATTAATCGGATGTTTATGCAGACCAAGTTCATTAGCAAAACTTCGCGTGATGAAATTGGATTGTGATCCCGAATCTAATAGAACTCTACATGCTATATATTTGTTATTACAATCTAATACCTTTATCAAAGCAGTAGATAAAAGTATTTGACTTGATTCGTTTCCGGAATGACATGAAATATTTTGTGGTGCATTTATAGTTGGTGGTTGGTTTGAATCTGCGTGTAAAAGACTATGGTGATTTGAATTGCAAAAGATACAGCGACTTAATGATAAGCATTGTTTAACATTATGATTATATCGTAGACAATTAATACATAATTTTAATTCCTTTGCTTTGTTTAATCTATCTTCTGTAGATAGTGATCGAAATTTTGGGCATTTGTATGCCGAATGATAAGGCCCTTTGCAAAACAAACAAATATTTTTATAATTAGTAGATGCAGCGTAAGATTTTGTTGATTTAACATAATTATTTTTTATGTCCTTAAACTTATTGAAATTTCCGGTTCTTGTCTCAGTTGGGTTTATAGCTTCTAACGTCATACAACGTTGATTTAGAAAGCTATCGAGTTCGGCAAATGTAACTAATTCTGACCCTCTATTCATGAGCATTTCCCACTCTTGGTGAGTTTTTTTGTCTATTTTTGTCATGATTAAATAATTAATTAGAGCGTCCCACTGGTCTACCGGTTGTTGCAACATTTTTAGACATCTTAAATGCTTATTAAACGTATCTATTAAATTGCGAAGATCCTTACCCGATTCATTGTGCATGGCTGGATGATCAAATAATTTTTTAATATGATTATTTACGATTATTTTCTTGTTTTCAAACCGCGTTTTTAATAAGTCCCACGCAATAATATAATTATCGGCCGTTGCCGGTAGTGATTCTATGAGATTAGCAGCATCCCCCTTTAGGCACGATTTTAAATAATAAAATTTTTGGGCATTGCCTATGTTTGAGTCTTTGTGAATTAAACAAGAAAATGAATCGTAAAATTGTAACCAGTTTAAATAAGAGCCGTCAAACTGAGGCAAATTAATCTGAGGCAATTTAATGTTAAGACTATTTGTCATATTAGAATCATTAAAGTTGTTTGAATTAATATCTGACTTATTTTGTGCTATTTGACTGAATTTTAATAAAGTTGATAGGCACCTTTTATATTTTTCAAAGTATTCATCTAATTTGATATCCATTAACTTATTTATTTCATCTTCTTCTTCTAATAGCGTTGTTATATTGATAATGGTATTTTCGAATATTTCAAATAATGGCCTTACCTCTTCGACATGGCTGTTTATATCTAAAATATCTAACTCAGAAGTAGGTGTTTCTGCCATTTGTTTGCATATTTTCTCATATCTTGTTAATCGCGATTTCATTCCTCTTTGCTTCAGTTTTAATGATTTTAACGATTTCATTTTGACGTGGATTATAATTGTAAAAATGGTTAGTTTTAAGTGACCTGATTTCTGCTCCTTTGGCTCCAATTGATGTCTTGTATCTTCTTCGACTGCTGGATGTCAATCCGACTCGTCTGGACCAATGTTTTTTAGGGTGTTGCTTGAATTGAATTTTGCTTTTCGAAGGACCGATTGTAAATACTTTGATTTTGTAACTAGTAATATTTATTTTACTTTAATTACATAAATTACATCGTATTTATAATAATTTATTATGGTTTTATTCCGTGTTGAATGATTTGAGTTTAATTTTATAATAAATCGATTGATGATTTTTTGTTTTTCTATTCGCATAACCGCCTACTTTGATCGGCGCGAACAAAGTAGAAGACAGTTTACTGAACTTAGTCAGATAATTGTTCGTTTGATATGTGTTATTTGTTGTGATATAATTGTTATGGTTATATATATATATATATATATATATATATATATACATATACTAGCTGACCCGGCAAGCGTTGTTTCGCTAAGTAAGGTATATTCTAAACAATTTCTAGAGAATCAAATATATTAATACTTTCAGTGTATAAGGATGTGTTGTTTGAATGCTATATACAATGAGGTATTATAAAAACAATAAACCCCATTAGTTTGTCTATATTTTGTCTGGAAGTTTTATACACTTCCTATAGAAAACATGGTATAATCCAATCCAAGTCTTTTTTGGTTTTTCGACTTATTGATTACATTTCAAGTTTTTCAGATTCTTTTTGGATTCTGCATTTTGTGTATAATTGTAAATAATACTACTGAGCTTATACAAAATTTTAAAATTTCTGCGAGGAAAGACAAAAAATGAATCAAGTATTTCTTCTTTGACCTGCTTTTTGAAAAGTTTCAAGTAACATTTTATGAATTAAAATAAATTTAATAAAAAGTATATATGTAGAGCAGGGCGAAGCAGAATGGTCCAATTTGACTTTGAGCAAATGCCAACTATATCACGAAAACTAAGCTAATTATATCACAACAAATAACACATTTCAAACGAACAATTATCTGACTACGTTCAGTAAAACTATCAGCTACTTGATCATTGAAAAAATGTGCTTTCTTGCTGTCTTTCAAAAATTTATCTAGAACTTTTTACCCTATAGGCGGAGTAACTTGAAATGGCCAGGTGGCAAACAGGTTTAATGTCTTATTTTAATTTTAAAGGTATTTTACAAAATAATTACACTTTTAACTAATGCTAAAAAAACTACCAACGGAAGAACTTACTTTTATTATGGATTTTCAAGGATTAACGTTTATCTCCCGATAGCATGGTCATGAGAGTCAAGGTTATAGCTGGTTATACATCTTTTTCCCTCTACATTCAAATATTGAGCTAAACAATGCTTAAGTTTACTGATTTTTGACACATTGGTGGTGGACCTTTTTAACCCCGGACCATCATATATTACTATCTATTCTTCGATAAATTCTGGGAAATTATAACTGGGAAAATGTTATTCGACAAAATGTCCATTTGATCGATACCAAATTTAGGTTCTGAATTTAAATAACATAAATAAAAAATAATGTAACCTAGAAAATGTTTTACAAATACCAATGAGTAAATAATGATATAAATGAGATCTTTCAGAGCTTTGTGTTTGAGAAAAATTTGCCAAAAAGTGCATTTTCATATTAACATTTCAAAAAAGTTGATATTTTGAGTTTCTAGTAACACTTGCGGCCCGTTTACTAACGTTTTTGTATGTAAATAAAACTACAAACAACAAACAAAACTACTTGCTACAATTTAATCATAATTAAATAATATTCACGTAAAACATCCTATTAAACATAATCGAACATCATCTGTCAAAAACGTTTGACTTTGCAAGTATTAGCCACCGTTCATTGTTTTATTTACATTACCCTTCAACAAAAATTTTCAAATCAAAAATGTAAATTTTCTACGCCGATTTGAAATAATATCTCACCTTTCCGACCATCTCTGGATTAACACGAATTTTTCAAGACTAAGACTAACACGGTTTAGCCGTGTTCGAGTTTTACTTGGACATTTGAAAGAGAGCTCCATTTTCATATATAAGACTAGAAAACCCGACGAACTCCGTTTCGCCACCAGATCATTTCGTGAGAAAGATGAAGAATCTTTTTGTTTGTTTTATATTTGAAAAAGAAAAATTTGATCAGTAAGGAATCCCGACTTATTTTTATAAATATAGAAGATAATCTATTTGCAATTATTTAAAACAATTATTGATTATTTTTATTACTCGAATTTTTAATTACGGTGCATGAAGTTCCAGCAATTTGCATTAGGGCACGATGCCATGCACCACTAATTTTCTTATCTATAAACCTTGCGGAGCCCGAGACCTTTCCAACGAATGCAAAATTGTCAACAAATGCATCGTTACTAGAAATTCGAATTATAAATATAGATGTCATAAATATCTTTTGGAAGAACTAGAACTGGTAATATTTTTTATTATTATTATTTTAATTACAATCTGTCATACTTAGGGCATTCAGTAATTGGTTTGACTTCTTATTATATGGATTTTAGAATTGATAGCAACCCAATAATTATCCAATCCATTTATGACTAATTTAGTATCTTCTGACATTTTTTTTATATACTTGAGGCTATATTTGAGATCTATAACCTCAAGTGTAAATTTGACATCAAAGTTACTACGGCAGTAGCGGAAATCGAACCAGCGAACCCGGGACTAGTTGCTGCTAGCCCACGTTCTAACCGATATCGCCACCGCTGGCCCAGAACTGATAATATGATGAGTCATATTTACTGTGAACATATTTAATTTGAATATTTTGTTGGAAGATCCAAAAGCTGAGAAATTAAAAATTAATTCATCTCATTTATTCCATATGAGATTACAGTTTTTACAAGTGTCCTGAAACAATTCAAAATGGGTTAAATTACATTAATAATGAATACGTATTTTTGAATACAAAGCATCGCTGTTCATTTATTAATTACCAGTGAAAGAATGCTAATACATCAAATGAGAATTCAATGAAAGCTGATAGTGCACGTCAATTATATTATAGAAAGTCCATTCTATATTGCTCATTCATACTTCTATCGCAGTTAGAAGTTAATAATTGATGCTGCTCTTGGCAATGGGCATATGTGTGACAGTCCCAATTGTATCAAAAAGATAAATCACGAGACGAATGTGACACAAACTAATAAAAAATAATACCACTTGATTTGTGTCATCAAGAAAAGACATAACAAGCTGATTAGTATGAGCCGAATTTATTTCTTCGAATGTTCTTGAAACAATTTTAATAAAGATATCATTTATGTGACTGAAAGAATTACTGAAATGAATTGAATATGCTCGCACAACAATACTTATTTATAAAAATTATAAACAATTAAATAATTACAAACACAACTATTATTACAACACTATAAATCAAATTGCACAAATTAATATTACTTGCACTTTTCTATGTAAAAATGAAATACTTTGAAATACTAACGTCATTAGTACACTTTCAACTAATGGCATTTTATGTTAGTTGTGTTGTGCCCATAAGCGTGAATAAGAAATAAAGAACTTAATTTGTAATACAGAAGAAATTATTCGAAACACTGGTTTGATTTGGAAAGTTTATTTAGAAAGAATGATTAAATGATATTTGTATGTTTGTTGTTCGCTTCTTGAAATCTGCCGTGTAAGAGAGCTATACAGATCGTGTTTTTGATAAGGAAACCTCGGTCGAGTCGTCTTCTGTCCTGTTCGGGGCTCCTCGTGTAGATTCGGTCCATAGTGCATAGGCATAGATGAGACCTGTGCATCTTACATGTTTAAGCCGAAGCTGCATCGGGGAAATTATGCATAATACCTTCCCCCTTAATGAGATTATAGTTTTATTTTACCTCATCTAGACATCATTAATTAAAACTATAATCTAATAAAAATACATAATTTCAACAAAAAAAAAACTAGGGATATAAATGAAATAAGAATCTAAAACAATAACAATCATTCTTGAATATAGTAAATATAACACAATAGAAAAAGGAGAGTATCGCATAATAAAATTCAAATGTTTTAAGAGCTAAATAAAATAAAATGTAAATGGATGAAACAGTAAAGTAAAGCTTAAAATATGTAAAACTTAAACCTAGTGAATTTTGACATAATAAAGTAACAAAATTGTGACATATTTTATCTTGAATTTTATTGAAATTAACTTTATTATCTAAATTCTTTATTTAAATAAAAATAGAAATTATTATTAAAATGGTGAATATAATTAAGATTGTAAATTACTTTTGAAAAAATTAGTATAATGAAGAAATATAATTATTGAATAAATGGTTTCAATCTGTTAACATGCACTTTTACTGACCTTTTACCACAAAGCAGAGTGTAATTGACAGCAGAATCTCTCGAGAGTATTTCAAATGGACCTAACCAAGGTCTAACTAATTTTTTCGACTTTCCTTTAGGGATTGTCTCATTTTTTTAAAAACACTGATTGACCAATTTTAAATTCTACAATTTTGGAACGTTTGTCATATTGACATTTTGATGAAACTTTATTCTGAATTAAAATATCTCTAGCGATTTGGTTGCAAGATTGGATACGGAATTTGATTTCTTTTGCATAGTCATCATAGGAACAGCAGTGATCGGGAGGTTTGTTAAGTGATGTGGGAAGCTCAGGATCATACCCAAAAATTAAGCGAAATGGGCTGAACCCGGTAGAACTATGTGGAGTAACATTATAAGTATAAATATTGCATAAGAAAGCCAGTTATTCCAATCCGTTTGATCAGGTCTTGCAAAACTTCGTATGTATTCAGTTAAAGTGCGATGTGATCTTTCCAACGCACCATTAGATTGGGGATGGTAAGCCGTAGTTTGAACTCTAGAAATTCGAAGAAGTTTGCATACGCTTTTAAATAATGAGCTAAGAAAGTTAGTGCCCTGATCTGTCAAAATTTTCAATGGTATTCCATAATTACATACTATGTCTTCAACGAAAGCCTTAGCCACACTTTCCGCGTCTTGAGTTTTTAAAGGAATTGCTCTAGAAAATTTAGTTAAAAGGTCCTGGAAAGTGAGGATGTATTTATAGGAATCTATTGTTTCTGTAAGGGGCTTTCGATATCGAGAGAGCATTTTTCAAAGGGTTTTGTTGGAGTATCTGTTATCATCATTGGATATTTGCTAAGGTGATAAGATTTATTCCTTTGGCAAATGTCGCATTTATTTATAAATTTACGAAGGTCGCGCTTTAACTTTGGCCAACGACAGTTTCGATTTGATCGCCGAACGGGTAACAACTATTAAAAATAAATTTTGAGTGACATAATATAGATAAGATATGGAGAGTGGTGAGTACGGTGAGAACGGTGAGTCATCGCTGCCTCAGTACAATGTTAATAGAATCAGTAACTTAGGAACAAGCATTGCTGATGCAATGAAAACATATTATATTGAAGATTTAAATTCAACACAACAATGTTATAATAGTTTAATTAACAAGAAAAGCGAATATTCTGAAAAATCAAGTGATTTGGGCAATAAACTACATAATGGAAAAAAGTGTTAGTATTAATTTATTAAATAAATCAATTAAAAGTGTTAAAACTGATAAAATAAAAAAAGTGACGAAAATAATAAAAAATACTTCTAAAAAAATAGAAAATGTTAAAACATCTAACAAGACTAGTGAAGATATCTCG
>NW_020538141.1:20076-113075 GCF_003426905.1 Ctenocephalides felis
ATTACGGCCACGTGACCAACCAGTGTAAGGGTAAAACAAGGTGTGGCCATTGTTCAGGCGAACACAAGTATAAGGACTGTGAAAACAAAGAAAATTCTCCGACATGCGCATTATGCAAGGAAGAGCATCAGGCAAAAGACAAAAAATGTGGTAAATACTTATATCACATCAAAGTAATAAATATAATGACCGATTATAATATAAGTTTTAGGGAAGCCAAAGCGATATTAAACAATAAATCATATGCTGATGTTATAAGACCAGATGGAGAAATTAAAAACAAAATCAATTTTCCCGATCTGCCTGACGTACAGATAGAAAAATATAAAGAAATATATCAACAGCCAGAAGTCATAAGACCAACAACAACGGCACCTAAATTGGCATATAGAAACAACAATAACATAAGCAGTACAAATCATAGCAATGTCAACAAAATAACGGGAGACCCACCCAGCGCGCAGGAGCGAAATAGATACAAAAATAATTATCATAACACAACACAAAAACCCATAATACACGACAGGAGTGAGAAAAACGAAATACCACGTGATAAGCAAACGATATTAAAAATTGAAGAAAGACACAGAAGAAGAAATGTAAAAGAATACTACGATAGAAGGAGGGAAATAAACAAAGACGATACTGAATGGAAAACTCCAAATAACCAGGAAGATAACGATAGCAATAATGAAGAGAAAAAAGATGGCATAGATAGTAATAAAACGAATAAAATTGAAGAAAGTAAAAGACAAGTAAATCACCTCATAGAACTGGCAATGAAGTTAAGGGAAAAAACAGAATCTGAGAGAAACAAAGATTGTGAAGAATTAGAGGAAATTATATATAATTTAAAATACGAGATCCACACCATTGGTAAATATTTAATCCAGGATAATAAAACAGATAAAGGCATAAGTAATGGACAATTTTAACATTTTTCAACTAAATTGTAGGTCATTACTAGCAAACAAGGAAAGCATAGAAAGCCTGATGTACCATAAGAAAATTCATATTGCTGCTCTAACAGAAACTTGGCTGAAACAAGGACAAAAATTTAACTTTAAAGATTATAAAATATTTCGAAGTGACAGACAGGATGGTTATGGTGGCTCAGCCATACTGATCAGAAACAGTATTATATGTGAGGAATTCAGACATTCGCAGAACAACCGGGACATCCAAATGACTGCAGTTATAATTAAATCGACAACCCCCTTTTGCGTGGTATCCATATATTGCTCACCTCAAGCCACAAAAGATTTATATTTAATCCAAAATTTTATTGAGCAAATTCCAGTTAGACTGATAGTCACTGGAGATTTCAATAGTAAACACATAGCATGGAGAAACGAAATAATTGATAAAGGAGGGGCTATAATATATGATAATATAGATAGTCTTAACCTAGTAGTATTGAATGATGGAACTCATACAACAATACAAACTATTAAGAAAAAATCTACCGCCATTGATCTTTCCTTTTGCTCGACATCTATTCATGACAGGATTTATTGGAGTGTAATTCCTGAAAGTATTGGTTCTGATCATCTACCTATTATAATAAAGTTGCATTGCACATTTAATACAAGGATGTGTTGGTATCCTGGTAGAAAATGGAACACAAAACAAGCAAATTGGGAAAAATATGGATCAGAGATCGAAGATATTCTGGAGACTTCAACAATTCCTTCCAACTGCGAAGAAAAATATAAGTTTATCCAAGATACCATAAATAAGGCAGCAGCAAAGCACATTAAACAATATAAAGTATCGGATACCTTTAAACCGGCCATATGGTGGGACAAAGACTGTGAGATTCAAAGAAGAAGAAGAAACGAAGCCTTTAAGAAACTAAGAAAGGAATTTAACTACGAAAATTACTTGAGTCTACAAAAAGCAATAGCACAAACCAAACGACTGTTTAAAACAAAGAAAAGAGAAAAATGGCGTGAGTTAATAAATTCGTTCAATATGAATACAAATATAAACAAAATTTGGAACACTATCAAAAAATTCAATAATAAAAATAATAGACAGAACCAACACCATCAAATGAACGATAACTTTTACGAGGCAATTCTTAAGACGCATACTCCCGATTTTGTTCCTGGACCTACGCTATATAATTAAGTACGGCCGGAAGACTGGATTGATGACAATGAACACGAAGAAATTAATGAACGCATCAAACATGAAGAACTTGAACTGGCGCTAAAGGAAAAAAGAGACAGCTCTCCGGGATTCGATAACATAACATATATCATGATTAGCAAAAGCCCTAGAGCATTAAAAAACCTAATAATTGAGATGTACAATTATATATTGCTGTCAAACTGGATCCCTGAAGAGTGGAAAAGAGCGGTATTAGTTCCCATACTAAAGCCACAAAAAGATCCTGGTAATTATAAATCTTATAGACTAATAATGCTACTACCCTGCCTTTCAAAAATATTTGAAAGTATTCTAAAAAAGCGATTAGAATGGCATATAGAAAAGAATTCAATATTAAATAAATATCAATTTGGTTTCAGAAGAGGAAAAGGCACGATTGATTTACTCAGCGAACTCCTTGTGGATCTATATGGCGCGTTGACAGAAAACAAATATGTTCTATTAGTTACGACAGATGTAGAAAAAGCCTATGATCATATAGATCATCAAATACTCAAAAATAAATTAACAAAAATAAATATTACAATCAAAATTACTAACACTATTATGTCACTTCTATCCGATAGAAAGATTTATGTTAGAAACCAGAATCGACTTATAGGTCCAAGAATATCTTATAATGGTATACCTCAAGGCTCGATTTTAAGTCCTATATTATTTAACATCTATACGTTGGATTTCATAGAGACAGGAGGGTCAAAAGTGAAAAAATTACAATATGCAAATGATTTAGTCATGTATATTTCTTCGCGATCATTACAGGAATGTAGGGATGAAATGAACAGCTCTTTAAGAAAAGATTTAGAATGGATGCGGGACAATAAACTCACACTTGAACCTCAAAAGTCTAAATGCATAATATTCACTAGGCATAGGTTTCCGAGAAATTACATTAGTATAAATATAGACACGATTCAAATTAAAATATTGGATAACATCAAAATTCTAGGAATGATATTGGATACAAAATTAACTTTTAACAAACACGTTAACGAAATGTTAGCTAAATGTGAAAAAGGAATCAATATCCTCAAACGAGTAAGTGGCACCACTTGGGGTGCACATCCTAGTGTCTGTCTCTCGTTATATAAAGCCGTTATTAGACCCCACTTCGACTACGGGTGTCAAATTTATGGAGGGAGTTCTAAAGGGTTACTGGATAAACTAAATAGAATACAATATTCAGCTTTAAGAATATGCTTGGGAGCACTGAAGTCGACACCTACAAATTTATTGTTGGCTGAAGCTGCAGAAGCTCCATTAGAGATAAGAAGACAGGTTATAACTAATAGGTTTTTGATTAAAAAATTTAATTATGATCATGCATGGATACGCAATTGTTTAGAGCCACTTGCAGTTCTGCATTTTGAAAATAGATTCTGGTATAAAAAACCAATACCACCTTTAATTGCTGGGTTTCATACCCTTAAACCGCCAGAAGAAGAAATGATGGTAAATAACAGATTGACATACTTCTCTATGTCTTGGAAAGGCTCGTTTCCTAAAAAGTACATACATTTATCAGATGATTTCGATAATGAAAAGATAGACAAGAAATTAATAAATCAGAAACTGAACAATTTAATGCTTTCAAGATGGAATAATTTTGTCCAAATATATACCGACGGGTCAAAGACAGAAAATGGGGTTGGATGCGCAGTTTGGATCCCAAGTCAAAATATTCAACTTCAAATTAAAATACCCGACTGGGCTACAATATTCACGGCGGAAGTGATGGCTATTAACGGAGCATTAGACCTAATCAAGAAACATAAATTGGAAAAAGTTTTAATTTTGTCGGATAGTAAATCTGCTTTACATGCTTTAAATATACCTAAGTATTTTGGCAATCCACTAATTTTCGACAGTATTAGAAAGATAGAAAATTTAATTAAACAGAAGCATAATATTGAGTTAATATGGATAAGAGGACATGCGAATATCATCGGAAATGAGATCGCGGATGGACTGGCCAAAGATGCACATAGCACATCCACGATTGTAAATAAAATTCCTGCAGTAGACCTTAAAGGAATAGTTACAAAAAATGGAATGACTCAATGGCAAAGGGTATTTGATCAAGACTCACGTTTGAAAGGAAAACTTTACCAACCGTGTAACCCGAAGGTATCGAGAAGAACATGGTTTCAAAATATTAAATGGAACAGGAGAGAAATAACAACAATCTGTAGACTAAGGCTATCACACACAAGGAATAACAGTCATCTATTCAGAATGGGTATCAAAGAAGATCCATTTTGTGCTTGTAGTATCATATTAGATACATTGGACCGGAATTGGATGAACGGAAGAATTTGTATAAAAGACTACAACAGCTAAAAGTACAATTTCCAGTGAATGCAAGACACATTATTAGTGAGTTTTGCTGGATTTCATGAATGATTGTAACATAAAATTGTAGTGACTTAGGGAAATCAAGTTAATGAAGATACGTTAGCATTATTAATTTTTCTTGTTTTTTGTATATCCATACAGAAGTAATATTTTGTAATGTATAATATTGTATTTTGTAATATGTATTTAACTGATATTGGCTAAAATGTTCGTATAGAACGAGGCCATTTTAATAAATAAAAAAAAAAAAAAAACTTTGGCCAACTATATTTAACAAGTATCCTCTTCAATGTTCGCTTATAGCCTTGGTGTCCACCAAGAGGTTTGCAATGAAATTCATTAAATATATTAATTTTATCTCCTTCGGTAAGAATATCATTAAGAGGAAAATTGTGTATATAAATCTTAATATTAAAGTTCTTAAATATAATTCTAATCATGGCTCTTATTTCAGACCAATCAAGCCGGTCTGATTCATTAATTAAAATAGGTAATGAGAGTTCCTTCACATTACGCTCTAAACATAATTTCTTTAAATTACAAAAAAGTTTAAATAGAATTTGGTAATTTGTGTTATCAGTCTCCTTAACTCGCGTGATTAAATAAAAAACAAAATTATTATTGTATTCAAAATAAGCTATTTCACCTACTACCCTTTTTTGATTAACTAATTCATTTAATTTATTAAATTTGTTCTTAAATAAGCAAAATAATGGATTCGAAGAAATGAAATCTTGTGGAGAATCTATACAGATAGACCTTCTATTAAAAACTAAAAATTTGTCATTTGTTTCTTTTACATTGGAGTTTAAGATGGGTTGAGTCTCTAAAGTTTGTTTGAATGTATTATAGGAAAAAGGTTCAGCAATAGTAAAAATTCGACTAAGGGCATCAGCATTTGTGTTAGCTTTGCCCTTTTTATAAATAATTTCATAATTGTACTCTTCCAATCTTATCCTCCATCTCATTAGACGAGACCCAGGGTCTTTTAAATTAAATAACCAAACTAAAGGTTTATGGTCTGTGACTATATTAAACCTAAAGCCATAAACGTAAGGTCTAAAATGTTGAACTGCCCAAACAATTGCCAGAAGCTCTTTTTCTGTTGTAGAATAGTTTACTTCTGCCTTATTAAGCGTTCGACTGGCATAAGATATTGGCAAATCCTTTCCGATAGGCCCTTGCGACAAGACAGCGCCTATTGCCTTGCCCGAGGCATCAGTGGTTATATTAAAAGGTAATTCAAAATTTGGATACTGGAGAATAGGCGTTGAAGTTAAAAGGGATTTTAGGGATTCAAATGCAACTTGTTGCGAGGAGGTCCAATCAAATTTCACACCCTTCTTTAAAAGTTCTGATAAAGGTCTACAAATCTTGGAAAAATTTTCTATAAATCTTCGATAATACCCCGCAAGCCCAATGAAAGATTTTATATTTTTGGGGTTACTCGGAATTGGAAAGTTCTTGACAACTTCAATTTTAGAAGGATCAGGCTTAATGCCTGTAGAAGTTATAATATAACCTAAATAATAGACTTCCTCGCAAAAGAAGTTGCATTTACTGGGCTGAAGTCTCAATTTATTCCTGCGCAATCTTCCAAAGACTTCGTGAATTCTCTTGCAATGTTCTTCCAAGGTATTTGAATATATAACTACATCATCTAAATACACAAAACATTTAATACCTTGTAATCCAGTCAAAACAGAATTCATCAGTCTTTGGAAAGTTGCAGGAGCGTTTTTTAAACCGTAAGGCATTCTCTTAAATTCGAAATGACCCGAAAGGGTTGAAAAGGCAGTTTTTTGCTTATCTTTCTCATTCATGGGTATCTGATGGAAACCGGAAGCTAAATCAAGTGTTGAAAAATATTTAGAGTTTCCGAGTTGGTCCGAAATTTCAGTAATATTGGGTAATGGGAAAGAGTCACCAACAGTTGCATCATTTAATTTACGAAAATCTATAACGAGGCGCCATTTAGTAATACCATTATCAGATTTCTTGGGCACTACTAAAAGGGGTGCATTCTAAGGACTAACACTATGCTCAATTATATTATCTTTTAACATTTAATCTATTTGACCTTTTATCTCACTTTTATGAGATTCAGGTATTCTATATGGCTTAACATTTATTGGAACAGTTCCCGGAATAGCCGTAATTGGATGTGATATAGAATTTGTGAAAGGTAGTTTATCTCCTTCTACGAAAAATATGTCATTAAATTCTATACAAATGGTCTCTAATAATTGCCTTTCCTCACGGTTCAAATGTTCATTCCTTACACTAGCTAAAATTTTGTCTAACCTATCTGAACTAAAGTTAGCAGAAACACTATTTACACGAAAAATATCTGAAGTAGATTCGGTGGTCTCTGAATTTTCAACCTTTTCTAAATTAAATTTGGGTAATTTCAATTTGACTAAATGTTCATTTATATTTACAACATTAACTAAACAACTTAAATTATTAGGAGAAACTAAAGAATTTGGTATAAATACGCCTTTACTAATTTCTGTTTTTTCAATTATTCCTAAACAATTTATGTTAGTAACTACCCTAACTATCGTTTCTGATCGCGGCCCTAATGTTACTTGTGGCGTAAAATTTAAGGGAAAAGATTTAGTATTTAAATTTAACTTTGATTCAGGAATATTTATTTGCCCACCGAACGTTTTCAAAAAATCTAGACCTAGGATGCCATCACCATTAATTGGTAGATCATCCTCAACTATACTAAAGTCATGGCTAACTATTTTATCCTCTAACAAAATTCTTAAATTCGCTTTCCCTAATGTATCTATAACCCTACCCGACACACCAGTAATTTTTATTTTATTCTCTAAACTAATTTTTACGTCTACATTGTGTTTTAACTTTGATACCTTAACTATACTGATTTCCGCACCCGTATCAACTAGTAAGTTGATTCTGCCTTCCTCAGTATCTAAAAATTCTAAATTGACATATGCTAAATTATTCTTGTTTGACATACATGAAAGTTGTACTGGCTTAAGTTCGCTAGCTTTGCAAGTCTCTTTGCTGGTGGACGGCCTATCTAAACTATTGACCTTATCTAAACTATCTACCTTATCAATACTATTTATATTTTTATCTATGCTTTTGTCTACAAGATTAACTTTAGAGCGATGTCGCTCATTAAAAATTCTTTTTCTACATTCTTTAATTATATGGCCTGGAAGCCTGCAATAATTACACCTAACGCCTTCTGTTTTAACAAATTCGGGTTTAAAATTTGAATGAGGAAATGTTCCTGAAAAATTATGATATTTATTATTTGAAATTACATTAGAATTTATAGAAATCTCTTCTTCAGTTGCTGTCGCTATAGCCGAATCAGGATCTGTGGCCTTACACTTAACTATAGTTTTTAATTCATTACACAGACCCTCTTTAAAAACGTTATAAGCTTGTTTATTTAATAATTGCGCACAAAAGGGGTCTGTATCTGGATTATTATTCTCTCTAATAGTAGCACTAACTAACTGTCTCAAAATATTTCTAAAACGCAATGCATAATCTGTTACGCTTTCCCTCGAGCCCTGCCTACACTGACTGAATTCGATTTGTAATGAAGACACTGATCTAACGCTTAAATAAATGCTTCCCAAACATGATTTTAATTCAGAAAATTTGGTTATAGTTTTGTAACGTGTGGCCTCTAATGCTCGACCACATAACTTGACATGTAATATAAAATTTAAAAGTGAAAAATAATTGCTTTGATCGATATTATCAAAAATGTATGAACATGTATATAAAAATTCACTTAATTTTGTATGATCATTGCCATCAAATCGTGGTACCATATCCATGGCCTTTTCGAAAGATAAAACTGGAGCCATGTTTTGATTTTCAGTTGGTAAAGTAAATTGATTTTCAGTTGGTAAAGGGATTGCAGGAAGTGAGGAAGAATTTGGAATTGGATTTGGTCTAGGTATGACGACTATGCTATTATTAAAGACAGCGCTACTTAAATCTAAATAGTTCTCACCAGAATTAATGATGCTTACACGACTCTCGAATATAGATTCTGCTGACAGGCTAAGTATTCTCTGCTCTGGAAGTAGGAGGTCAGCAATTTCGCGTTCTCCCGACATCAACACTAGATTTTGAACAATAGGATTAGTAAAATGGTAATAAAGTTAGAATTTGATATTAGAGTTAATTTCTATTTAGCATTGATATAAATATATATATATATACTAAATTTGGTAAAAATGAAGTTTGAAAATACATCTCTTCTATATATATAAAAGAGGATCGCTTTATGTTATAACAATTATAACTCACGAACGGCTGAACCGATTTAGATGAAAATTGGCAGGGAGGTAGTTTAGAGCCAGGAGAAACATATGAAATACTTTTTATCCCGCTTTTCATTCTAATTCAGAAATAATTATTTATAAACTATCCATGTAGTTTATTCAATCTATGATACTATCAATGATTTCATCCATGACATTTACAATCGACAAATATATATTTATTATTATTATGAATTAATATGCATTTTTTAATCACTACTATTTGAAAATTATTACGAGAATTATATAAATTTTTTAATCACCACGGGAAATTAATACGAAGTGTTAATTTATTTCTTGAAAATGGTAATGTAATTATTTATATACGTATATATGTATATTTGTTTATACGTATTTAAATAGAGTATTTGAGGTGTTAATATTATATATATCAGCAATAAGTATAATCATCAACAAATTAATAAAAAAAATATTTTGAAATATAGTTTCTTAACATAACCTCAAAATTTGTTATAAAAATGTAAATAGTTATATATTAATTGTTGTTAATTTATAATTTCTTTATACATATCTTATACAATTTTTCAGGTGTTTACAACTAATTGGCATATATATTATCAGCAAATGTGCTTTGATTGGACAATAAAGAGTTGAAATTACTTGGCTGCCTTTTGTTAAATATAGTGATAGAATATTAGTTCTTGGTTCTCATATATTATAACCCAGCTATAAACCTCACGGAGCCCCAGACCTTTCCAACGAATGCAAAATCGTCGAATTCGGTTCGTGCATTCTGGAGTTATATCGTCAGAAAGAAAAACCCGACTTATTTTTATGTAATAGATATATATATTTATTTATATATATATATATATATATATATATATATATATATAAAAGTCATGTTAATTACTCCACTTATAACTCAAGAAGGCTGAACCGAATTAACTGAAAATTGGCTTTGGTAAAGTTGGTAAAAGTTGGTAGTTCAGAGCCAGGCGAAGGACATAGGATACTTTTTATCCCGTTCAACTTGGAATAACAAAACGCAAATGACAGCTATGTAATCACGTATGGATGACAATTTGATATTTGTAGGGAATCAATAATAAAATTATTCATTTTAAATAAATAATTAACAATTATAATATAATGATAGTGCCATTGCTCATTCGTATAAACAGTGAAGCGAACTATAAAACTCAGTATGGTTGACAAATCATATTTTACTCAAACCACGATGCTCTGAAAGAACTCATTTGTATAATTATATACTCATTGGTATTTATAAAACATTTTCTAGATTATATTATTTATTTATTTATGTTATTTAAATTCAGAACCTAAATTTGGAATCGATCAAAGGTACATTTTGTCGAATGACTTATTCCCAGTTATGGATAGTAATATATAAAGATCTACGACCAAAGTGTCAAAAACCAGTAAAGCTAAGCATTGTTTAACAACACTATTTGAAAGTAAAGGGAAAAAGATGTATAACCAGCTATAACCTTGATTCTTATGACTCTGGTATTGGGAGATAAATGGTAATATTTGAAAATCTATAATAAAAGTATTTTCTTCCGTTGGTAGTTTTTTAGCAATTAGTTAAAAATGTAATTATTTTGTAAAATACTTTTGAAATTAAAATATGACATTAGACCTGTTTGCCATCTGGCCATTCCAAGTAACCCCGTTATAGGGTAAAAAGGTCTAGATAAAATTTTTAAAGACAGCAAAAAAAAAACAAAATGATGATGTAGCTGGTAGTTTTACTGAACGTAGTCAGATAATTGTTCGTTTGAAATGTGTCATTTGTTGTGATATAATTGGTTTGATTTTCATAATAAAATTTATATTTGCTTAAAGTCAAATTGGACATTTGTGCCTTGCCCTGTTCTACATATATACTTTTTATTAAATTTACTTTAATTCGTCGAATGTTACTTGAAACTTTTCAAAAAGCAGGTCAAAGAAGAAATACTAAATTCATTTTCTATCTCTTCTCGCAGAAATTTGAAAACTTTGTATAAGCTCAATAGTATTATTTACAATTATACACAAAATCCAGAATCCAAAAAAAAATTTTGAAAAATTCGAAACACAATCAATAATCGATTAAATGGAATTTGTAATGACTATATAAGTCGAAAGACCAAAAAAGACTTGTAATGGATTATGGCATGTTTTCTATAAAAAAGTGTATAAAACTTTCAGTTTGGATGTATTAATAAAAATATAGACAAACTAATGGGGTTTATTGTTTCTATAATACCTCATTGTATATAGCATTCAAACAACACATCCTTACACAAAAAGTATTATTTTTTTTTTGATTCTCTAGAAATTGTTTATAAAATACCTTACTTAGCAAAACAACGTTTGCCGGGTCAGCTAGTATATAATAATTTTTAAAAAAATTGATAAAAATTCTTTAAATTAGACAATAATTAATCTTTTAATCAAAAGGTTTATAATTCTCAATTATAATATTCAATTCTCAAAGTTCTAAAAAATCTAAAATCTAAAAGTTAGTCTAAAAGTTGGTCTAAAAGTTGGAAATCTAAAAGTTGGAAATCTAAAAGTTCGAAAATCTAAAAGTTTGAAAATCTAAAAGTTTGAATTGAGAAAATTAAAAATCTTATGCTTTTGCAAGAAAAGAAAAAAACACGTGATACAAAAAAAAAATTCTAAAATATATGTAAAATTTTCTAAAAATTTCTAAAAATTTGTAAATGAATATTATCAAGAAGCAAAAAAAATATGATGTCTAGAATTTGGTAAAAACAAAAATCATGAATCAATCGACTCTATAAATTCTTTCAAACCAAAATGGCCGTCGTCCTGTATAGCGCTTGGCTTCTGCAAGTTTCTCGGCGTGCTTTCTAGTCTGTGCTAACAAGAAGGCAATATGGCGCGGCCATCACTATCGACAACACCAATCTTGAAATAATGGATTTCTGCTCACGAAGTAGTTTTTCTTCCAAATTTATCAGTTCTTCTGTTTTTTCTTTCCACTGGCCTTTTTTATAATTAGTTTTAGGTTATATACCACCGTTACTGCCACCAGATTTGTTGTGCCCATAAGCGTGAATAAGAAATAAAGAACTTAATTTGTAATACAGAAGAAATTATTCGAAACACTGGTTTGATTTAGAAAGTTTATTTAGAAAGAATGATTAAATGATATTTGTATGTTTGTTGTTCGCTTCTTGAAATCTGCCGTGTAAGAGAACTATACAGATCGTGTTTTTGATAAGGAAACCTCGGTCGAGTCGTCTTCTGTCCTGTTCGGGGCTCCTCGTGTAGATCCATAGTGCATAGGCATAGATGGGACCTGTGCATCTTACATGTTTAAGCCGGGGAAATTATGCATAACAGTTGCATAAATGGTGTGAATGTATGCAGAATACTACGGATCGATTCATACAATGCGTATAATATATCTCTGTGACCAACCAAACATGTAACCTCTAAAATTACTAAAAATTCTATATGGATTGAATGAAATATATTCACTATTCTCCTGCTTTATGTGTAAAAAATATTGAACAATATGATCAATATTTGTTATATGCTTCGTACAAGTCACGTCTTTTATATCTTCATTTTTATTATGCAGGTTTAGTCCAAATGTTTTTGTTTCTGAAGTATAATTTTAAATTGTTTTGTTTACACTTGTATGCAGATTACTACTTCGATCAATTCTGGCAGAAAAATTTACTTATTATTTTTTTAATTGCTTTAAAAAGGGTCTGATCGTATTTCCATACAGAATTGGCCCCACACTGGTATTTAAATAATTCTGATGCTTTGCAATCAATCAAATCAATATAACATCACAGTCATATTATTTTGTTTCTTGTCATCGAATCCAACTCCAAAGTTATGTGTTGCCACATCACTCCTCTTTTAGAATTACAGTGTAAATTAGCTTGTTAGCTACTAAGCTTTAAACGTATTACTAAAATGATAGTATAAAATTGAATAATGTTGTGCTTACAAAAAGTATTTTTTTATAAACTAGCTTTGTAAAAGTATAAAACTGTTCCTATGTATATAAAAACTATATGCTATGACCATTTTATTTTATTTGTCGTATCCAAATCCAACTCTTAACTTATGGCCAAATCGTGTTACCACACCACTCCCCTTTAAGAGTTTATTGAGTCAATGTGAATAGCTTGTGAGCTGAACTTAAAGAAAATCGAACATTTTTGTTAAATCAGTAATTTGCCATCACTAATTTGAGTCGTCTTCTGTCCGATTATTTATAATAATGTATTAATAACATGATGACTCTGAGTATAAAATGATAATGTTGCGTTTCAAAAAAAATATTTTTATGTAGTAGGGCTTTGTAAAAGAGTATAAAACTGTGTTTAGAAAAATTTGTGCTCATTTAATTTGCTCATCAGTAGAAATTTTTTTTTCTTTTAAAAATGTCCGAATTTGCTCGTCAGTACAGTTCCTCTTTATCTAAAAAAATGTCACTATTAGCATTTTAGTAGATTTCTTTTTACCCAAATATGACAGAATTTACTTTTCACAAGTGATCCTTTTTATATTGAGTTCTTTTTTTTAAAAAAAATGTCACGAATTGCTCATAACAATTCGTTTTTTAGTACAGTTCTTTTTTATTCTAAAAATATCTGGATTTGCTTTGCTTGTCAGTAGAGTTTCTTTTACCCTAAAAATGTCAGATCTTTCTCTTCGGTAGAGTTCATTTTTTTCTAAAACTGTCAAAATTTGCTCGTCAGTAGAGTTCATTTTTTATCTAAAAATGTCAAAATTTGCTCTTTACTGGAGTTTCTTTTTGTTCTGAAAATGTCAAAATTTGCTTGTGAGTAGATTTCATTTTTCTCTCTAAAATTTCAGATCTTGCTCGTCAGGAGAAATCCATTTTCTCTAAAAATGATAGAATTTGCTTGTCGGTAGAGTTTCTTTTTTCCAAAAAAGACAGTTTTGCTCGTCAGTAGAACTCATTTTTTTCTCTAAATATGACAGAATTCGCTCGTCAGTAGAGTTCCATTTTCTCTAAAAACGTAAATTTACTTAACATTTGCTTGTCAGTGGAGTTCCTTTTTATCTCTAAAAATGTCAGAGTGTGCTCATCTCAAAAATGGCACAATTTGCTTGTCAGTAGAGTTTCTTTTATTCTAAAAAGGTCAGTAGAGTTCCTTTTTGTTTTAAAAATGTCAGAATTAATGTATACAAATTAAAATGTTCGTAATGAGAATTTTAAGTCGTTTTAATAAATGTCAAGAAATGTCCTAATGCTAATTACCTAAATACCAAATATTATATATTAAATTATGAATATTAGATACATTAAATAAACGACGCAAAACTAGATAGTCTGAATCTCAGCAAAAACTACCAGCTAACTCTTTCAATATCATTCAAACGGGTACTTTTACCTGCCCCGCCTAAAGTATGCTAATTTTATTAGGCATCATAAAATTTTTACCTTGAACAAAAAAATTATCAAAGTTGATCAATATCTTCCTACCTGATTATAATTCTGGTTCTCGTTAGCATCAACATTTTCAACAACCTCCTGCACAGTGTTCATCTGCGCCACGATGTCCAAAGCAGGAGTACTGCCACCACTGCAATCCCTTTCCCTTTGGCAACATTTATTTCGGTTTTTGCACGAAAAGTAGCTGGCGGCCAACATTGCCGCCAATAAAACTAGTATTCCACGTGCTCCAAGTGAAATCCAAAGTATCAATTCGTATTTTTCGTCGTCGTTGTCGTTGGATTTCATTGGAAATCTGGGATTTTGGATTTGGTCATCGACGAAAGTCAGTTCGCCGGTGAAGGAAACGCATTGGAGGATCTCGGCGGGAACACAGATTTTGTCCAAATAGACTTGAACCTGGATAAGAGGATACAGATAATAGACACAGTCGGCGTGCAATAACAAATGTACTACTCACCAAAACGTTACCATCATTCATGCACCTGGCCAACATTGCATCAATAGTGCAATAAGAAACCTTTTGAAACTCCTCCACGTTCTTGACACCACCAAGTTTCTTCACAAACCAGTTACCAATTTCACAACCACATTTCTCATCAAAGTAATTTTTTTGGACCTCGGTTGCAATCGTTTTACCTTGGTCTTCGTGGTACAAAAACCTCAAACTGTTGTCGGCGATTCGTCTGATGCTGTTTTCGGTAAACTTCAAATAAGGACGCAAGGAATACGATGAATGATCTGGTAGTACCAGTTGACCAGATATTTCGTCGAACAAGTTATTATTGATTGTTATATTTGACCAATCACGCAAAGAAATTGCGTGCATGTGACACCTTTCGATGGTGTTTTGTGAGAAGTCCAGATTGGCTGCTGTCATGTTTAAGGCAGAATGAAGATGAATTGAATGAAGATTTGTAATCCTAAAAATAATTAAATATCAGCAATTCAAACCAAGTGGTTATCTAGATTTTGCCTACCTATTTTTTTACAAATATAAGGCTATCAGTAGCCGCCTGGAAAGCACCAGGTTGCAAGTCTCTCAAAACGCAAGCAACCACACTCAATCTTTGGACCGAAGTTCCATCGGAAAAAGCGCTTTGGTCGATTTTGGAAGAATTTCTCAGGAGCACCGAATGGTATAAGGGTGCACTGAAGGCTCTTCCGTAAATTGTTGGAATGTTGCAGTTGATTATTTGGATTTCGTCTGCAGGGTTGGCGAACGTGTCTTTGGGGATGCTGGAGAAGATCACGTTTTGAAACAACATCTGAGAAAATCGAATTGATAAATAAATGGTGGATTGCATTATTTTGGGCAATTGCTCAATTAGAAGGTTTTCCTAAATTTTTCAACTTACGGTGGTCGTGGCCCCTTGAATTGACGTCACAGGATGGTAGGCGAAGATCTCGATTCCATGACCATCCTGGACACGTTTCGGAATGTCGCGTTTTGCAAATGATTTTATAGCTTTTTTCGAGAAAATTCGAAATACCAAATTTCAAATCCGTAGCTCATCATTTGGCCGAGATATCATTGAAAATATGTGAAATTTGCGCCTTTTTTCAAAGTCGTTTTTTATGCAACCATTAAAGATATTGACAAACAAGTAACGCCATTCTATTCACATCAATTTGGACTATATTATTAGTTTTGTTCTAAATTTTTGAGTAGTGCGGTTGTTTGGACTAATTTTTAATTAGCATCGTTAGAATGGCTATTCGTTTTTCTTATGCTATGCAAAATTTAGTTTTAGTCCATGTGGTAGAACATATTCAAAAGTTGAAATAACCTGAGCAAGTACACGCTCGCGCTCATAGAACAGCCGCGTAAGTCGTCTCTCAATTGCAAGGCGAGCAGAGCAGTCAGAGCTCTGTATATTGAATTCTATGTAAAACATTCAGTAAAACACTATATATGCACATATTTTTATATCTGTGTATGCGTGATATAAATATATTTATTTATATAATATTTTTATATATTTGCATGTGTGTAATAAATTATTTCAAGTTCATTTGTTTCATAATGCACAAATATATTATATGATTAATATTTCATATTATATTCCTAAATAAAAGATGAAAAATATAGCTAAATTAAAAACATAGTTATCGATTATATGCGAATATATGTTTATATTCATATTAAATTAGATATTATTTGTTCTATACATTGTACATGCACATTTTATGTTTAATATTTTATATCATTAACATAAATAACTAACAAAATAATGAAAATATTACATAAATGTATGGTTTTTATATTTATCATACTAATATGGAAGTGAATTAAGATAGTTATGATCATAATTGCTATCATTGTTTATAGAAACTGAGGTTTTTTCTGTGATTAATATTTTAGATAGTATTTCAGACGGGCGTATAATTTGTGATAAATATCTAGCATATTAAAAATAATATATAATCGCGGAACTGTGAGAGCAGCAACCAACAGTCCTTAATCCGTTAGGACAACTGGTTCTACTAGTCCACGGTTTCGCGAGGTGTGTACTCTATATAGACATTATAGGTTTTCCTATTAACATGCCGTGATCGAATATTGTAACGACAATTGGTATTGTCGTCAAAAGGGTTGCCTAGCCACCAGTGCAATGGGACTCCCCCACCTACGTCTACTAGGGTGCCTGCAATATAAGGTCCAGTCTGGGGTTGAAATATCAGCATTAAGAATTGTAACATCCCCTGTGGATAGTCGGTCGCGTCCAGGGCGCGGGCCCTTGGACCCGCTTTGTGTACAGTGGTGTGTGTGTTGTGCCAGGAGAGGAGAACCCGTTCCAGCAAAGGTCAGATGTAATATTGTTTTATAAGGCTATTCCCTCCGTCGTTATCGTTATCAGTTATCAGTTAGTATAAACTGTTATCCGCGTAGTATATTCCGATACTCCGTTATACTATGCTCAGTTAGTATAGTAATTAATAATAATCACTCAGTACGTTAGAGTTTAAGTATAGAACATGGTTGTGCGTAGGCACAGCCATGCCCTCAGATTTGTAATAATAATTTGTAATAATTAAATAAGATAGAAGTACATTCTCTTTCATTTGCGTAGTTAGTTGGCTTTTCCACAGGTAATTACAGGGTGTTTATAGAAGTCGGGTTTAGGAGTTGGTGTAAGCCTGGTATGCAACGCTAGATGTAATATTTGGCAGTCGTTGCAATACCCCCTAAGAAAGGGGGGCACCAAACCCCGCTTTAATCCGTCACAATATTCATTCTAATTATATTCGAATTTTCTTTCGCAAAATATATCTTCGTTTGACTGTCGTTATTTAACATTTCAGCCAGATAGGATACCGCTTGGGATAACTGGCACGAGACTGTAAATAGAATTTTGAGTTCTCGTTCATTTAAGTGTGGGAATCCTAATAGACAGTCCGGCTGAAAAAGTTCTATTGTTGTCGCTCGCCTACTCTTTTTTCAATGACTTTATTTGATAAAGTATTTGGTATGTTGCGTATATTCATGTAATTGTTAACTTCCGCCAAATCTCCATCCGATGACGGCCGCTTTTCATACTTATTATGTAGAAAGTCAAAAATTTTACACAATATTTTCACTTCAGGTAGTGATTTATTGTCTAGTGTATGATGAAGCAATCGATATCTTTGTGCAATATTGCCGTGCACTGCTTGACAACCCATCGGGGCTTAGTTATCCTTCTGGATTCATTTGTTTCTTCAGTCGTAACTTGTTTTTTTTTTTTGCCTTTACAACATGGCATAAGAGGAACATAACCTGCTGATTTAATATCATAAAAAATATCATCTTGATGCAAAAAAGTGTTGATTCCGTGCGAATCTTTCAATATAATTTTCATAATATTTGAATCATTTTGTGTTGGCAGAAAGGGCCCGATGAAGTCAACGACAAAACCATTCGTTGTGCAAATCGTGAATGGTTTACACAATGGAACCCGTTTCTGGCCTGAAAACGACTTTCTTTAGTACTCATTATTTGTGCTTTTTTAATGACGTATGTAGGTACCGTCACATATTACAACTAACCGATCTTCAGGCAAATTAAGAATTTTTTTTGCATTGTACGAAGTCTCCAAAATTAATTGGTCTCTTGTAAAAGACTCTAACCCAAAATTTTGAACTAATATGTCCCTTTCAAATCCATTTGAAATTTGAGAATAATAATGAAAAACTTGACTTTTAGAAATATTAAAAATAGCGGCGATAACATTGTTAGAGTTCCCGGTTCATGTTACGTTTCTTGTTATCTTCCATTGATTTAAACATATTACTTAATTCCATGATAACACATATTATATATATATACTTCCTTCCTTAATTATAAAATCCTGTTAATATTTTTATTTTCTCCAGTGACAGCAAAATTTTCCATCTGTATAAATAGTGATCTTCCTCATAAAAAAATTACCGGACAAATGCTTATTACAGGTACGATTACCTGTAGAAATATAAATTCTGGCCTTTGCACATACATGAATTCTAGCCTCTAAAGGAATTGTAACAAGGTTGGATCTATTATTACAAATTGAACAATGTCGATGGGTCGATGCTATTCGATTAAGACAAAGTTCAACAAATATATTACTTTTTTCAAAAATATTACAATCGTATTCACTACAAAATTCACTTACAGAACTACTATCACTATCACTATGCACTAAATTATTTACATTGCATATGCATGTTCTGCTACTAGAGTTTTCTTTAAGGAATTAGTCTACACGTAGCACACAAAATATCACCAATTAAAATAGTTTTGTCTGTAGAACTACTGTACAATTGCTTATCATCCTTACAAAACGACCTTTTTTGCCCACCAATTTTGGTCAAACATTTATTGCAATTTTCGCAATTTTGCGACATTATAATTTCAATTATATTAACAAATTCTAAGGAACCACTAAAATATACACTCAACAAATTAAATTGTTATGAAAATAAAAGAAAATAGCAAGTTTAACTGACACAAAATTAGAGTTCGCAAAAAATACACAAAACAAAAAAAAGAATAGACTACTATACAATATGCAAGTAATAATATAATATCTTAGCAAATATTAAATCACTAAAATGTTCACTACACAAAGTAAATTGTCAATAAAATATAAGAAAATAGCGATTTCAATCTGGCACAAAATTAATGTTCACAAAATATCACACAAAACATAAGAAAGCAAAATATAGACAGCACAAAAATATTGTTTCCGAAATCAACTAACGACACAGTTTTCGAAAACCAGATAAATTATTTTCTAAAATCACTTAAATTCCAAGTGACTGTATTTGAGACTGTACAATATTGAATGGTACATATTTGTTAAATAATAAAAGCATTTAAAAACTTTTAGATTACTAAATATTAAATTGTTTATTGCATTACAGAATTGATAAAAATAGGATAGGAATATAAGAATTTTTATCTCAATGTTCAATTATTGTTCGAAAAGAGATTTTGTACCAACTTAATTGTATTGATTCTTAGGAATGCTTGACTCATTTTGAACGTATATAAACATACAAATGAATTTCTATGATATATATTTCTATGCAGAGTTTTTGTTAAAGCGTGTGCTCATTGTCCAGCGCAATCAATGCACATTGCAATATGCCCGAGGCGCGCTGGTACTTCCCTCAATTTTTAAAATTTTTCAATGTGTTCTACCACATAGAATTTAACAAAATTTGGCTCAACTAAGGAAAAATATATGAACTTTCGAATGATGCTAATTAAAAATTAGTCTAAACAAATGCACTGCCCGAGAATGCAAAACAAAAAATTATTTTATTTTTTTTATGCACTTGTAAAAAATTATTAAACTTCATTTGTTATAAATAATATAGTGTACAGTGCACTGTGAACACAACGATGAAATTTTTTTTTCGATATCTTGCACCGTTTCGGCTAAAAGTGAGTTTGAAAAGAGGGGCCACTTTCACATATTTTCAATGATATCTCGTCCAAATGATAAGCTACGGATTTGAAATTTGGTATTTCGAATTTTTTCACAAAAAGCTCTACAATGGCATTAAAATTATTTAAATACCAGGGTGGGGCCAATTCTGTATGGAAACACGATCAGACCCTTTACTTATTACTTTTTTACTATATTTTCTGATACCTACTTTTACTGGGTTACCATATTAAAGTATTAATCAAATGCTGTGCTTAATTTTTGGTTTTGAGTTGTTATAATATTTTGCACTGAAGTATTGAGTTTAATAATATATTAAAACAGTATATTAATTAACGATTGCAAGGGTAAGTAAAACTCAAAGAACACAACGGTCACTTTTAGTTTTGCCGAAGGGTGCATCCACAGCAGGTTCATTGTCTTTTACTGTACCACGAAGTGGTATTTTTTAATTAGAATTATCCGAATTGTCATTAATTTCTCATAAATTTTCCTATCTATCTGTAATATATTTGTATCTAATAAGTCTCTATCTATTCGTAATCTTCATAGTTGATGGCAATTTCATAGCTCATTTCAACTCCTGGGCACATACCATGAACACAATAATTTACCTGGTGACACCGTAACGCCTGAATAGGAATTAAAATATGCTGGAGCATCGTCTGTCATGAAATAATTGGATTTTTTAAGAACTATTTTGTCTTGTCTGTGCAAGAAGCAAAATCCCACTCCAAAATTTATCAATCACTAAGAGCGTATGCAATTTAAATCCACAGCCGTTAGTACCGTCAATGCAAATCTAGTCTGTGCCATTTGCAGATACAATAACACTTGCGCCTGCATATCTATTATAATTACTAGAATTAATTACCTAATAATTTGTGTTAGCTTTAATATAAAATTAAATTTTGAAGTTGTGCGTTGATTCTCTTCAACCCAAACGGTTACACTTTTTGAATCATTTTTATTTATAAAGGGCAAGCCTTCTGTTTGTGGGTAAGGTCTTACGGCAATAGGTACACATGGTTAGAAAAATATTGCCTATTTTTTTAGATTTTGTGTTCCACACCTCCCTTGCCTCTCCCACATCTACTATTGTGCTGTTATGGTCCTTGTTATTTGAATGTGATGCTACTGCCTATTTTTTTTTTGTAATTTTGATTTTATTTTTATTATCCAACTTGTTCACCCTAGTATTTCTACTGGAATTTCTGATACAACTTTCATTTCTTTTTTCATTATTATTTAATTAAGCTTTAAAACAGAATGAACATTCGTTAAATCATTACAGCAAAGTATAAGATGTCTTTTTTATTATTATTAGAAAATTCATACACTCAATATTTTTGTTATCTAAACGCAGATTGTTTTTTTAATGTATTAAAATAAGACTTCACAGCAGCTTTCGAATGTGAATCTCTCATTGTCGAGCATCAACTCATACCGCAGTGGCAAATTTGGGATATTTCTGTCCATTACATAATTTAGAAAACAATAAAACTAGAAAGAACACATAGCATTTATTAATGTATTCAATCAGACTAGAATCATTACAACTACGAATTAACGCGTGCATACTTGCATAACTATGGTTCGTGCCAATTTTCTGAAACGGAATACGACCTTATTCCTTTCAACAATATGTGGAGCATCCTTAGATTGAACTAACATCATGTTTAGATAACATAAATTGCAACAAAGGAAATGGATGACCAGATGAACTTGTGGGTAGTGTATTTACACCTGCATAGAAATAATCTCTTTGAGCTGTAGGTTTATGGTTATTTTACAACACCTCTTGTTGCGTCAAAATATAATACTGTATCCATTTTATTTGGAAAATACTCATTTGCACGAAGATGTACTATATTTGGTTTTATTGCTGCAATATCATGTCAGTGGCGTAACTATAGGGTGGCGTGGGTGGCAAAATGCCACGGGCCCTGGACCTAAGGGGGCCCCGGCCCAGGAAACCGAGACTCGGAAATACATTTTTACATTGTACATAAATTTTATTTCACTTGAAACTTATATTTTGTATTTTTTAAGTTTAAAGTCGGAGTTAATTATTCAACCAAGCTTGCATCGAACTTACATTCGGCCGAATATTTAGTTAGTTAAAACCAAAGAAGTCGTCGCCGCACAGCGAAAGTATTGTGTTTTATCTTTTATGCGATAAAGATCTGCGATGGATCTGCATTGGAAAATCTTTAGTTTATATAATATATCAAGAATGAATTAATGAATTTGTTATTGTATATATAATAATTTATACTTCATCGACAATTAAGATAAAAAATGAACACGTGAAGAATTTTTTTCTCAATATCAGTAGCGTGCCTACGCGGGGCCTCGTATCAAAATTTTGTTTGGGGGCCCCCTTAAGAAAAATTTTTTTCATCATAAAATATAAAAATACATAAAATTAGAAGAATAGTTATCTATCATTCTAATTATTTTTCTGCCTAAATTTCAATAATTTTCCGAGCTTTTCATAAATGATCCAGATAAAAATATTCTCCCCTTATCTTTTTTCGAAAAACTGAATTATTAAGTGATCTTTAGATTTTCTAAAGTTTCTGTCTGTAGGAACAATAGTGACAGGTCTGGTAGAGATTTCTGTCCTAAAGTTTTTACGTAATTTTTTTTAGTTTTAATTTTGAATTTTGTCGTATTTGTGAAGCACATACAAAGTTTTAAAATCTTTTTCAAATATTTTGCAGCAGAAATAAATTCTTTTAAGGGGGTATTCTACTGTAGAAGCATGAATTTTGCCCGGTTTTTGAAGCGCTGTATAAAGGAAACAAATAATATTTTTACTATTGATTTTTTTATCATTTGTTTATTGATATTTTATTATTACATTAAAAAATTATTAAAGAAAAAAAATTAGAATTCACAAAGTTATGAGCAGTCAAAGTGGGAGCTCAAAAAAAAAGAGGGTGTCCTGGCGTGCATGATTCCAACCCTCCTGGTGATCCGAAACATAAAAAATAGATGGATTCTTAATTATTATAGATGTCGCTATCGTATGAACCTTGGATAAGCCAAAAAAAAATTTTTGTTTGAATGGCGGCAGTTTAAAAAAAAAAATTTTTTTTTCATGTTTTTTTTAACAATTCCGAATTTTTTAAAAATACTAAATGAAAAGTTATAGTTTTGGTAGAGGTCCATGCGATAAAGCAATGTATAGAGAAGATCCTCTCCAAATTTGAAGTAAATCGGTTCATTAGAACTCGAGATATCCTTACCGCCAGCTCGAAAAAAGTAGTTCCGAGAAAAACGCGTTCAAAGTTTTGAGACTCGGTCGGACCCGAACCGAGACCACGTCACTAAAGCGGCTATAACTCAGGAAATAATAGTAATTTTGAAAAATCCTTTTAATGACATATTTTTGAATAACTAAACTTTGAAAATATGAAAAAAAAAATTTTTCGATTTTTTCAAAATTCTACAGTAGAATACCCCCTTAAAGCATTAGCTTACAAGTTGAAGTTGAATACCTCTCGATAACAAAAGAAAATGCTAACTACATCCAAGTTATTTAATTTTTTATATTTATTCAATATTTTTTATATTGCTTTGCTTTAGAGTTTTCATCAATTTCTGCTTACACTTGTTGGGCGCCCCTAGCCCGGGGCTCCGTTTCAAGCCATTCTGAATCGAATGAGACCAAATTTGTAAAAAGTATGTATGTGTGTGTGTGAGTGCGTGTGTGTGTATAAACAGAATTTTTGCCGTAAATCAACGTTTTCTCAAAAAGGGCTGGACCGATTTCAAAAATTCAAAATCCATTCGATGTATCTCGATGATGACTAGCGTTTCTGAGTTTTGAGCGACGATCGGCCAGGTCGTTTCTTTGTAAATCTCAAAAAAATGAAAAAAAATGTCCACGTTTTAGCCCGCAATTCTGAATCGATTTTGAAAATTCAAACATCGTTCGATAGATATTGGTTGGGAATCGTGCTGATTAGATTTTGGTAAAGATCGGCCGGGCCGTTTTCTTATAAAAAAGTTTAGAAAAAAAAATCGACGATTTTTATGATTTTTTTTGACGGAATATATCATAGTCTTGTAGATCATACTAAAATATTACGGACCTACGACAAGTCGTTTAATTTGCAAAAATTAGTATCGTTCTTTTGGCATTTGTCAAAATTAAACTTTTGATCGACGTTTTGTTTTCTCAAAAACGCCTGAACCGTTTTCAGAAATTCAAAAGCTTTTAGAGAATATTCCGAGTTAACGTGTTCGTTCGTTTTCAATTATGTATAATAAATCCATTCGGAATACTTTAAATTACTCATAAATTAATTTATGTTTTATTGATTAAGTCGATTTACGCGGATCATTTTCACTCATTATTTATTCTTATTTTATATAACTCGAGCTTTTACTCATTGCTATGTAGCGTCTGCTTGATAATTGATTATTTCTCGAATTTTAAATATTATGTTTGTGGGTGTTGTGCACGACCTTTGGTCGTCAGTGGCCTGACGTTTCCATCCTTAACCACGTGGATAGGTTCTAGTTTTAGTTTTGTACTGCATTTCTGATTTTAATGGCTCGTGCAACAAGCCCCGTGTAGTTGACTTAGCTTTCCAGGTACACATGAAGGTTTGTATTCCCTGCTATTTCAAAAAGGTTTTGCCTTCTTAGTTCATCATATATGTCGCACATGATCAGCATGTGCGCGCTTGTCTCACTTTCTCCACAGATGAGACATTTGTCGTCTTCTGTGGCGCCCCTTGTGTAAAGTGTGTGCCTAAACGGACCGTATCCGGTCAGTATATACACGGACTCTCTACTGGGTTTAAACCACTTGTTTCTTGTAGCGTATGTTACATCGCCAATGAAACCGTGGGTTATCCTACCCATATTTGCGAATTTCCATCTTTTCTGCCATTCCAGATTTATGACTTTCTTTATCTTTTTAACCTCTAGACTGAGGGTATCTCTGCTTGGGTTTTCTATTGAATTGTAATTATAATTTTTCCAGCTAATTTTTTCATTTCTTTTTACCAGGTTTATGATACCTTGCTTGTCCAATGGCATTTTGCCACTTATTGTTTGAAGTGCATTGGTTGCGGTGGTACTGCACGCCTTGGTGAGACTCACTAATATTATCTTTTGCGCGGCGTTCAAGTTTCTTAGGTTGTGCGTGTGGGACGACTTGTCAAACCATGCAGCAGCGCTGTATGTTGTTATTGGTATAATCACTGCCTTGTACAAAGTGTCAAGGGTACCTCTTTTGAGGCCCCATTCCTCTTTTGCAACCCTCCTGTTTTTCAGCTGACTAGCTTCTCTCTTAGAAACTTAGTGTGCGCTACAAAGTTTAGCCTGTTATCTATAGTGATTCCCAAGTATTGCACTTCTTTTACATATTTCAGGTTATTGTTGTCAACTTTATAATCGGTTGCCCGCCTTCATTAAATCTACCCTTTATCGTCATTGCAACCGTTTTTCCACTGCTGACTGTTACTTTATGCGTCACGCACCAATCCTCAACACATTTAAGCGCCATAGAGCCAGTTTTCTCCAGATCATTTCTGGAGTTTCCTTTGATTACTAGCGCCAAGTCATCTGCGGATGCAATAGGTTCCACAGTTTCTCCTAGCTGAGCTGGGCTGTCTAGAAGAACGTCCATGCAGAAGTTCCATGCAACAGGCCCAATTATTGATCCCTGTGGACATCCCTTCTGCATGCTTCTCCCAACCTTTTTTGTGTTGCCTTTTACATAGGCGCTTCGCCCTTTGAAGTAGCCCTTGACTATATTTACCATATTGCTGCTGCAGTTTGCCTGCGTGATTGCTCCATGAACAAAGATGGGGCCACCACAGGTTATCCAAGTCACCTTCAATATCTACAAATACAGCAAGCATATACTTCATATCTGTTGCTATGCATTTTTTAAAGGCTAGCAGTGCGTTCTCTATGGGGACGCCTGCCTTAAAGCCATTCTGTCGTCCATTGCACATGTTTATTTCCATATACTTCGCGTTTATACGCTCTACGAGTATTTTCTCGTAGATCTTTACCATCACTGGCAGAAGGGCTGTTGGATGGTATGATTTGGCAAGCCTTCTGTTTTCACTCCCTCGTTTGGGAATTAGACAAAGGTTTGCCTGTTTCCAATTGGTAGGAGAACTACCATCTAGGAAGCATTTGTTTAGTGTGTTTAGGATTGACTGTTTGTTTTGGCAAACACATTTTAAGAAGGACGTTTACAGTTTCTTCCCATGCTTCACTGAATTTCCCGGAAGGGAGTTCTAGTGAGAATAAGGAAGCCTACTTGTTTATTTTATCACATACGTTTTTATATACTACACTCCAGGGATCTTCGTTACCTACGCTTGTCACGAAGTCTTTCATGCGGTTGTTTTATGTTTCCTTATTTTTCTGACATAGTTATATCTTGCCCTTTTATATGCCTGCTCTTTGGTCGGTATGTCGTCAAGACATAGTCTCTTGGCCCGCAAAAGACACTTTTTGGTTCTGTTCGTTTCCCGCCTTAGACAAGTCAGCTCCAACGACCACCATGGCATGACCTTGTTTCCGGCTTTCCTCTTTGTTATGCATTTATCACAGATTGATTTTAGTTTTTTATTAAATATCATAATAGCCCTATTTGGGTCTAACCTCTGCAGAGACTCCAGACTTTATTGGCCGAATTCCCTTTCTACCAGCTCCTCAAATCTTTCCCATTTTGCCTTTTTCGTATTGTAGCCTGTGTGGATTTTTATTTGTTTTGTGTTTGACGCTTTAAGCACCACTTCAAATGTTAAAAGACTGTGATCGCTGGCGGTCGCTATGTCACTTACATTCCAGTTGACCACTTTTGAATACTTATTTAAAGTTGCCAGTGTTACGTCTATGTTAGTGTTTCCAGCTTCGCTCTGATATGTGCAATTATTGCTTGGCTCATTTAAAACGGCTAGATTGTTGGAGACGAACCACTCCTCCAACTATTTGCCTCTGCTGTCTAGTGTTCTAGAGAACTACAGATCAGATTTTGCATCAGCGTCGGTTGTGACAATGATATGGCGGCCAGTCAGTTTCCTGAGAATTACGTCCAGCTTTCGCAGAAAGCTGTTTATGTCAACTGAGAACTGCATGTAGCAGTTTACGAGGTAGAAGCTTTCTTTATAAGTGCATATTTCTACGCACATTATATGATTGCATTCTAGCTCCGATCTTTGCAAAATGTCGTATTTTCCATCTCTGACTACGATCGCAACCCAGTGGTTGTTTGTTTCTGGTTGTGGCACTCTCAGTCCAGCTGAGGTATAGCATTTTACTTTGCCTTTAAAAGTGTACGGTTCTTGTATACACAGTATATCAAGTCCCAGTTGATGCAAGATAAACTCTAAATTAGCAGCTGCAGTTTTGGATCTCTGAGCATTTACTTGGGCTGCTTTCAATCCCATGAAATCTTATTTTTATAGATTTGTAATTGCTTTTCATACTCAGGACATAATTTCCAGGTCACTTTTTGGCCCGTATCTTGCCGCTTGTTTCTAATGCAGTAACGCATTTTGCATCTTTGTTCATGGAGCATTCACTCGAAATGTGTTTACTGCTACCACATTTTTCGCATACTGATTTGTCAACTCTACAAACCCTCGCTATGTATCTTGGGTTCATCTGGGTATCTAGCCAGGTCATGTAGATTCTGCCTTCATTTAGCAGTCTACTGGCGTACTTGCCTGGCAGTTGAATTATTCAATTCAATTTGCCAAACTCATTTTTAAATTTTGTTACAGTTTTTATGTCTTTTTTCAAATGCTCAGCTTCCGTTACTTCTAAATATTCAAAGTACGAACAAGACGAAGTATATTTCAAGTATCTATAGGCAGTAGCTTCAATATTACTTAAAATTGGAGAAAACGATGATAATTCTAACTTGATTATTAAAGAATTTCTTGGTCAATTCACGACCTATGAGACAAAGTATATTTTTGAGGCAGCAGCTTCAACATTTCTTAAAATTGGAGAAAACGATGATAATTATAACTTGATTATTAACGAATTTCTTGGTCAAATCACGACCTATGAGACAAAGTATATTTTCGAGGCAGTAGCTTCAATACTTCTTAAAATTGTAGAAAACGATGATAATTCTAACTTTATTATTAAAGAATTTCTTGGTCAATTCACGACCTATGAGACAAAGTATGTATATTTTCGAGGCACTGGCTTCAATATTTCTTAAAATTGGAGAAAACGATTTTAATTCTAACTTGATTATTAAAGAATTTCTTTTTCAATTCACGACCTATGAGACGAAGTATTTTTTCGAGGCAATGGCTTAATTATTTGTTAAATTTGCAGAAAACGATGATAATTATAAAGAAAAGATTTTCTTGGTCAATTCACGACTTCAGTATTTTTTATGTTTTGTTTAGCAAAGGAAATGCTTTTACATCATGAAATCATTTGTACGGTCCGCTGCATTCAATAGTATAATGCTCGGTAATTTCTTCGACACTTTTTACATTGCCAACTGCAAACGTCTCTCGCAAGCAGAAATCAATTCCTTGTTCTTAATTGCTATTTTATTGGCCAAAGTAGCAAAATTAGCTGCCCTAATATTTGATCCAGCTAATGTGCTCAAATCGAGTAACAGCTTAGTAAGTCAATAACGTTCTCATATTCCGAATCAATTGAGATTGGTTGCTCAGCTTGGATTGTCTTATAATCATTATTTGGTACGCCTGAAACTGTATTACAATACGAATGAGATTCTTCAGTCGTCGTGTATTGTTTCTCATCGATAATGGCGTAAATAGGCTTATGATAGCTGAAATAAGTTTCATATACGCCTCCTTGAACGTTGTCGTAATTTGAGAAAATATATCGATCTGCGAATTTGAATTTGTTGTAATGGCGTCGCTTGGCAATATACTGCGCATGTTGAATTTGCGCTTTTATTTTCGGATTTTACAATATTGTAGTTAAAATCTCCAATGAAAATAACCTTAGCATGTTGCATGCATTGAGAAAAAATTTTCAGAATAAGAGTTTCGAACATTTTTTTCGGTGCATTTGGGGATTTGTAACCAGTTATGATATTGTATTCATTGAAATACAATAATATTAATTCAATGCTCTCTTTATTGTCCGAATCGCTTCCGCAATGTCATTTGTGATTTTCACATTTTTTTGGCGTAACATAATAAACCACGTCCATTTTGATTATAATTTAATTTGTCAAAATGTTGTGTCATCAATGTCCACTTCGTCAGAAGCTTTCGTTAGCATTTCGCTTAATGTAACAATATCGCCTCAGCAAAACCACAGATCAGCAATTATATGAGACATTTTGTTTGTCAGTGTACCAACATTCTGATATATCAATATCGGAGATGTTACGCCTTTCAATGCATTATAAGATAACTTTAATGTTTTAGTGGCACGTAGGCGATTAATTTCGACCAATGAACGTTTCATGGTAACATCATTTGCGCTTGTAGATGACTGTATATCAAAAGTGCCCAACATATATAAACCACTCAATGTTTCCACTCGGCTCAAAACGAAGTAAAGCATCGATTTGTCTCTTCGCTCTTTTTTAGTGAAATCCAGACATATCGCATCATAAGTTTGACCTTGGGCTTTATGAATGGTCATAGTTTCTGCAGGTACTATTGGGAATTGATTACGAATAATATGATATTTAACATCATCGGTCACATTTGTCTTAATGGCCATTCTTTAATTGGTGTCCAATTGATATTTATTTGATCATTTAATCGTAATGACATAATCTTGCCTTTTCCCCTATCCGTTGCCAAGTCAAGCCAAACGATTTCGGGTTTATTAGTTTGTCCATTGAAAGTCACCAGTCTCAAAATCCCGCATGCTCCATTGACAAGTCCTTAATCGATATCTATGTTGTAATTAATCATATATTTTATGCTGATCTTGAAATTTATTTTATTTTCTAATCTGAAATCATCACCAGCTCTAGTTCGTAACAGTTTATGCAGAGATTTCTTTAGATGTTCGACTGAATTGTTAGAAAATGAATTGTCAGCTTCTGACACAATTAATACATTGGTGTTACTCTCAATTTTCATCTCATTGTACATGCTTACATTTTTGTTTGTTCCGTACAATCTGATTGTATATTCAGGAACATGATCCGGTTTCACCTCTCGTTTCTTTATCAATGCCAGATCTTCATTGGTCAATGCATCATTAGCGAGATTATTTAGAGCATTAATAAACAACAAATAAATCATCTTTTTGTCTCATCACTTCAATTATCTCATAGAAGTGAAATTCATTCCAGAGTGGATTGACGTCAAAAAATGCTCCGATTTCATTGTGACGAGAAACTTGGTACACCGGTCTGTCTTTCACTGGCGGCAACTGGTTCAAGTCTCCCACCGCCAGTATTGAAACACCTCCACCTTTGATTTGGCGGAGACGAATGTCAATTCGGCTCAATGTGGCACTACCTACCATAGAAATTTCATCAATAATCATGAGCTGAACTTTCGATAATTTCTCTCGCACAGTGTTGGCTAAGTTACTAGAAAGCTAGACAAAGTTATCGCCAAATTGCTTACTGGGCAAAACAAATGCGGAATGAAGAGTCATACTAATGACTAGGAAGGCTGTTTTTGCGGAGGGAGCGCATAATAGAACAACTATTTTGTCCATATCACCTCCTAGCAAACCATTGAAATAGTTGGCAACTAGCTGATAAATTGCCTCAATAACCGTGTTTTTGCCAACGCCGGCTGATCCACTTAGAAATATTTGAAATGGCCCAACTTGTAACAATGAAGAATATGCAGTACAAATTCTTTTTGTTTCGCGCTCAAACAAATCATTAATTTGTACAGTTTCTCCTGTGAAATTCTCGTTGGGCATGTGTATCTACTTTTAATGACAGACATTTTGGTTTTACAATATATCAACGTCAAAACCCTCTGGCAAACCCGCTGCATCTTTATCATCTGAATTGGCATAGAGTTCATTGTCAACCAATTGCATGATTTGATCGATGCAATCATCGCTGAATATTGAGAATTTGGCCTGATTTTCCTCAATGATGTTTTTGAAACGATTGTATTGTGATAGAAAGTCAACATTTTCCACTTCTGTCTGTTTATTCCTCCATGGCTTGAACAGGAAAAGTTTCTCTCTATAATAATTTGCAGCATCTTGATCGGCCCCGTATCGAACATATTTGATTATAGCAGATTTGCCCCGCCTTGCTTTATCTTCAATTTGTTTCTCACTGCCTTTGTCCTCATCGAACGCTTTATGCTGTTTTCGTACTTCGTACTTCGCTGCAAAATCTGCTAAACATATATATTCGAGGTGTTTCGGCCGTTTGGGTATCTATCAAAAATGTCGGCCATGAAGATCACTGTTGAATTTTCATTTAACTTTTCTAAGCAGTTGCTCGATTTCAGCATATGAACGCGCTCCTTTGAAGGGGTAGTGTTGATGAATATTGTTTTTCTGCTTTGTTTTGACAGTGACAGAGAAAGTACATGATAGGCCGCTTCCTGTGCTGACATAAAGTTGTGGTTCAAGAATAAATTCGTAATTTTACGGATTGTTGTTATCACAGTTTGCGGCTGCTTCGCGTAGTAACTTTGATAGTCCTCCTTCGATTTTACTGATGTAATTTGCAACATAGCTTATCGCGCCATACTCATCAATGATAAATTGTAAATCGATGTTCGATTCAAACAAATGCAAAATATCGCGGTTGTACGAGTTAATACCGACTTCCAGACTGGAGCGCTTAAAAAATAAACGGCTTTGTTTGAGCGCACTGCGTATAGCCAAGGTCAATATGGCCAATAGATATTTGGCCTCAGGCTTATAGAATTTTTGCAGAACATCGTCAAAGCTTACAAATGTCCGCTCCGCGTAGAAGGTGTTCATCAATTTGTCGATTTCCTTGTGAGGCCTCTTAGATATTTCACCTTCTTGCAGTGGCTCCAATATCATAATGCTCCTCACCACAGGATTTTTGCTTTATAAATTCGGGGCATCCGTTAGCAGGCTGGTCTTCGTTGCATAATGCGCATTCTGCTTTTTGCTCCTCACAATCAACAATTATAAGTATTCACTAAACAATTCCACACATAACCTTAATTAACGATAATTTTCATAATCTCAAGGAATAAAGTTATCTTGCAAAAGCACGCTTCCCTCATTGTTGAAATATTGTACATACTGCCCCCTTACAGTTTTTGCGGCTATTGGATTATTTTCTAGGTTTCGTTGATCTAATTGTTTCATGCTTGGATCATTAAAATTTAACTCTTTCCATTCGCAAATTGCAGAATTAATACAAATTTTGCATCCGAGTCGAAAGGGTTAAACCCGGTGTGATATATCCATGCTGCATATTTTCTCGATCAAAACATTATGAAGGATAAGTATATGAGTTTGTGGAATTAGACATTAAATGATTGTGTAAAGCACAACTTGCCAGTACTGTCTGATCAATATTCTTTGGTTGTATATGAATTTGTGTTTTGAATCTTCTAAACCTGGAAGCCAATATACCAAAAAAGTTTTCCACAATGCGTCTGCTCTAGAAACACGATAGTTGTAAATCTTTTTATCTTTTGAAGTTATATCTGACGGACAGAATAGTTTCATCATGTTCATTCTCAAGCAAATGCATCAGCAACAAATACGTATGGAAGTATTTTAGAACTATTTTTGATAGATTCATCTGATGGAATATTTAATTGGTTTTTCTAGAGCTTATCATAGAATTCAGTTGTTTGAAGTACAATCTGCCTGAAATTCTGTGATTAACTCAAAAGTCGCACATGATGAATTGGTACCTTGCATTTACTGTTGCAAAAAATACCATACCATGCCGACATTTATAATTATAATAATATGACCCGCTTCCGTAAAACACTATATATGTACATTCATATTTTTATATTTGTGTATGCGTGAGATAAATATATTTATTTATATATTATTTTTATATATTTGCATGTGTGTAATAAATTATTTCAAGTTCATTTGTTTCATAATGCACAAATATATTATATGATTAATATTTCATATTATATTCCTAAATAAAAGATGAAAAATATAGCTAAATTAAAAACATAGTTATCGATTATATGCGAATATATGTTTATATTCATATTAAATTAGATATTTGTTCTATACATTGTACATGCACATTTTATGTTTAATATTTTATATCATTAACATAAATAACTAACAAAATAATAAAAATATTACATAAATGTATGGTTTTTATATTTATCAAACTAATATGGAAGTGAATTAAGATAGTTATGATCATAATTGCTATCATTGTTTATAGAAACTGAGTGAGGTTTTTTCAGTAATAAATATTTTAGATAGTATTTCAGACGGGCGTATAATTTGTGATAAATATCTAGCATATTAAAAATAATATATAATCGCGGAACTGTGAGAGCAGCAACCAACAGTCCTTAATCCGTTAGGACAACTGGTTCTACTAGTCCACGGTTTCGCGAGGTGTGTACTCTATATAGACATTATAGGTTTTCCTATTAACATGCCGTGATCGAATATTGTAACGACAATTGGTATTGTCGTCAAAAGGGTTGCCTAACCACCAGTGCAATGGGACTCCCCCACCTACGTCTACTAGGGTGCCTGCAATATAAGGTCCAGTCTGGGGTTGAAATATCAGCATTAAGAATTGTAACATCCCTGTGGATAGTCGGTCGCGTCCAGGGCGCGGGCCCTTGGACCCGCTTTGTGTACAGTGGTGTGTGTGTTGTGCCAGGAGAGGAGAACCCGTTCCAGCAAAGGTCAGATGTAATATTGTTTTATAAGGCTATTCCCTCCGTCGTTATCGTTATCAGTTATCAGTTAGTATAAACTGTTATCCGCGTAGTATATTCCGATACTCCGTTATACTATGCTCAGTTAGTATAGTAATTAATAATAATCACTCAGTACGTTAGAGTTTAAGTACAGAACATGGTTGTGCGTAGGCACAGCCATGCCCTCAGATTTGTAATAATAATTTGTAATAATTAAATAAGATAGAAGTACATTCTCTTTCATTCGCGTAGTTAGTTGGCTTTTCCACAGGTAATTACAGGGTGTTTATAGAAGTCGGGTTTAGGAGTTGGTGTAAGCCTGGTATGCAACGCTAGATGTAATATTTGGCAGTCGTTGCAATACCCCCTAAGAAAGGGGGGCACCAAACCCCGCTTTAATCCGTCACAATATTCATTCTAATTATATTCGAATTTTCTTTCGCAAAATATATCTTCGTTTGACTGTCGTTATTTAACATTTCAGCCAGATAGAATACCGCTTGGGATAACTGGCACGAGCCTGTAAATAGAATTTTGAGTTCTCGTTCATTTAAGTGTGGGAATCCTAATAGACAGTCCGGCTGAAAAAGTTCTATTGTTGTCGCTCGCCTACTCTTTTTTCAATGACTTCATTTGATAAAGTATTTGGTATGTTGCGTATATTCATGTAATTGTTAACTTCCGCCAAATCTCCATCCGATGACGGCCGCTTTTCATACTTATTATCTAGAAAGTCAAAAATTTTACACAATATTTTCACTTCAGGTAGTGATTTATTGTCTAGTGTATGATGAAGCAATCGATATCTTTGTGCAATATTGCCGTGCACTGCTTGACAACCCATCGGGGCTTAGTTATCCTTCTGGATTCATTTGTTTCTTCAGTCGTAACTTGTTTTTTTTTTTGCCTTTACAACATGGCATAAGAGGAACATAACCTGCTGATTTAATATCATAAAAAATATCATCTTGATGCAAAAAAGTGTTGATTCCGTGCGAATCTTTCAATATAATTTTCATAATATTTGAATCATTTTATGTTGGCAGAAAGGGCCCGATGAAGTCAACGACAAAACCATTCGCTGTGCAAATCGTGAATGGTTTACACAATGGAACCCGTTTCTGGCCTGAAAACGACTTTCTTTAGTACTCATTATTTGTGCTTTTTTAATGACGTATGTAGGTACCGTCACATATTAAAACTAACCGATCTTCAGGCAAATTAAGAATTTTTTTTGCATTGTACGAAGTCTCCAAAATTAATTGGTCTCTTGTAAAAGACTCCAACCCAAAATTTTGAACTAATATGTCCCTTTCAAATCCATTTGAAATTTGAGAATAATCATGAAAAACTTGACTTTTAGAAATATTAAAAATAGCGGCGATAACATTGTTAGAGTTTCCGGTTCATGTTACGTTTCTTGTTATCTTCCATTGATTTAAACATATTACTTAATTCCATGATAACACATATTATATATATACTTCCCTCCTTAATTATAAAATCCTGTTAATATTTTTATTTTCTCCAGTGACAGCAAAATTTTCAATCTGTATAAATAGTGATCTTCCTCATAAAAAAAATTACCGGACAAATGCTTATTACAGGTACGATTACCTGTAGAAATATAAATTCTGGCCTTTGCACATACATGAATTCTAGCCTCTAAAGGAATTGTAACAAGGTTGGATCTATTATTACAAATTGAACAATGTCGATGGGTCGATGCTATTCGATTAAGACAAAGTTCAACAAATATATCACTATTTTCAAAAATGTTACAATTGTATTTATGGCGCTAGTGGGCCATATATTATTAATTAATTAATTCTTGAATGAAATCGCAATAATTTTATTTCAACTCGATAATGACTGTTTATTAATGTCTCAATTGATAAAGATGTTGATATTACATTAAATCAAATCTAAATTTCGATCACAAGAAAACGCTCGTTGGCAAAAAAACTCGATACAATATTTTCGATCGTTTTAAAAAGCGCGACAATAATATTCGATCGTATAAAAACAATCAGATCGTTATAGCTTGCTTGATGCCAGATCCGAATCAACGTAGCCCAATATAATTTAGTTTTGTCATCAATTGACGTTATTCAACTGACATCTGTCATATGGTGTTCATTCCGCCATTGTCATCAATTGACGTCCATTGACGTCCTTCAACTTCATATGGTGTTCATTCCGCCATATAATCTTCTTACCTTCTTTCCTTCTATATGCGTGCTATTAATTCACGTTCGCGGTCACCACTAAAGAAACTCGTGTTCTTTATACTACGAATATTGTTTATTATGACAATAGTAATAACACTATGTGTGATTATATTGATCATTTACAAAAACGTAGATGTTATTTCAGTATTTATAATAAAAAAAAGAAAAAAGTTAAGAATTATAATTTTGGCATTTCGAACATTGAGCAAACAAAAACGAGATCTGATCTGACACTTGAACTTTTTGTTTTTGAGCTGACACTATGATGAGCTTCAAATATTGAACATCTGTCAAGTTAAAATGCAACGTGTGTTGACAGATCGCTACAGATCCACTACAAAATTCACTCACAGAACTACTATCACTACCACTAAGCACTAAATTATTTACATTGCATATGCTTGTTCTGCTACTAGAGTTTCTATAAGGAATTAGTCTACACGTAGTACACAAAATATCACCAATTAAAATAGTTTTGTCTGTAGAAATACTGTACAATTGTTTATCATTCTTACTTAAAACGACCTTTTTTGCCCACCAATTTTGATCAAACATTTATTGCAATATTTGCAATTTTCCGACATTATAATTTCAATTATATTAACAAATTCTAATAAACCACTTAAATATACAATCAATAAATTAAATTGTTCGCAAAAAACACACAAAACATAAAAAAAATGAATAGACTGCTATACAATATGTAAGTAATAATATGTTAGCAAATATTAAATCACTAAAATGTTCACTACAGAAAATAGCGGTTTCAATCTGGCCAAAATTAATGTTCACAAAATATCACACAAAACACAACAAACCAAAATATAGACAGCACAAAAATATTGTTTCCGAAATCAACTAATGACACAGTTTTCGAAAACCAGATAAATTATTTTCTAAAATTACTTAAATTCCAAGTGACTGTAAATTACTTGAATTCCGTGTTCCGAAAACATTGTTTTAAACTGATTTTTATTTTTTGAATTGCAAATGTGTTGGTTCATACTCTTGTAACTATATTGCGAACTTTCACCAATATAACAACAATTGCAATCATTGGAATCCACTTTGTAAACAACATCAGTAACACGCTCCACTGGAGTATTACAATAAAATTTAGAATGTGTTTAAATCAATTCAAATCAATAGAAGTATGAGGCTGGATTTCACTCCAACGATCACAAACATCATCAAGAGCTAAGTCACGGAACTGATGTCGCAAAACGAAATCAAAACGTCATCAAATAATCAGACGGAATAATCAATTTTTTTAAATTATTAATTAAATTAAAAGAGTTAGAAACATGAAATTTAGACAAAATGGTGACCTTAGAAAGTATGTTGCTGAAATATTTTAAATGTTTGCTTAGATGTAAATTTAAGCCTGAAACGATAGGTCTAAGAGGTAAATCGGGTTTATGAACTTTTGGGAGACAATAAAGTTTGGGAAAATTTTGATGGAAAAGTTTCACAGTAATTTGGAAATCTTATTTTTTTTACCAAATCGTCAATAAGTTTTAAAGTTTTTCTATTTAAATGATCTGTAGGATCATTCACTAACTTTACGGGTTTAATTGGTTTTTGATTTGCAAATAACCCATCTCTTAGACGACAATGGCGTTTTTTTAATACTATTCATTGCATGAGTGTAAGTAACTGTGCTAGTTGAGCCTGCAGACGATACTGCAGTAGCTATACACAACTTTGTTCTGGAATTTAAACTCCTCTCAGCCTGTAACATATCGCTATCAACCAACTCAATTTCCGATCTATCTGTGTCGTTGTCTAAATTAACTATGTCTGGCATAGGAATTATTTCTGGGCTTTCGTTCATTGGTTCACGCATTTCCACCTGCTTTTCTGGAGTTCGATGCAATGTTGTCCGCTCGAATGGGTTTGCCCATTCGTTTAAATATTTAAGTGCCTTTTCTGGGCTACAACGGAGATATAGTTTTGACATTCTCCTCTGTTGCCGAGTAGAAGTTTCTTCTGGAAATTCGATTCTAATTCGATTCGAAGCGGGCACTTCTCCTTCTTTGTTCTCAGTACCTGGGCTACTATCGAGCAATAATTCAGTCATTCTCATTTCTCCCAGAGTCGAAGTTTGTTCTTCTTCGTTTTCCATTTGTTTAGAACCTATAGAGGTCACGCGTTTTCAATCCTTTACCACCGAAATTCACTACACAAAATTTAAATTCAAATGTTTTGGGTTTGTCTTGTAGGTTTTATATGTATATAAAATATCAGGCATATGTTAACTTAATTATTTTATGAAATTGATGTTTATCATGCCTACTAAACTAAAAAAAATGCGTAGGTCACGCTTGATGTTACAAACTTTAATTTGTCTTTTTCTTAAAATGGAACAAGTGGTTTAACATTCACATTTTTAAAATATGAATTGAGCAAAAAATATAATGATTATTTAAATAATGTTCACTTCTAGTAGAAAAACTAGAGATTCTCCAATGCGATCTTCAACACTTATTAGCCAATAATCATCCCCACTCTTGTCTGTTGCCTAAATATAGGACTTACACATCGAGCAAGATTCAACATTTTTCAACATTTTGTTGATAAAAAATAGTAATGTATCTGTTAACATGAAGTAAACTGCTACTTTCTTCTTTTAATAAAAATCCACAAGTATTCACATTAGACGAAATTAGAATATCTTTATTCTAACTAGACTCACACACGACTTTGACCGAAGCTTAACACAATAATAATGTTTTTAACGAATCAATCGCATCTTCTGTTTTATCAAGCTTACAATTGCCAGAGTAAAAATGGAATGGATGCATTTCGATTACTAATTCCGTCTAATACTACAAAAATAAATTCTAGAGAGTCTTGGTGTAAATAACGAGTCGAGTAGAACTTAATTTTCGGATACTTTATCTTACTGTCAAATATTTTAGAAACCTTCTATTGTTTTAATCTAATTTTGAATAGTTGGAGATAGTTTTGATCTTCTCGTCATGGTTTAAATAACTAGTTGACTAAAACTTAATTTCTTTACTTTATTTTCACTGCCAAATATTTTGAAAACCTTTTATTGTTTTAATCCAATTTTGAATAGTTTGAGAGAGTTTTTTATCTTCTCGTCTTTTTTAAAGAAGTTAAGACACGTCTAGCTTCTTTACAAAATGCTTAATGGTTAGAATCGGCTAGAGAGAAATAGAGAACTCTTCATAGAGCTTTACAGTTTTTTTTTGGCAAAACTGGAAGCTCATTATGAATGATGAATTTTAATTATGAATTCAATAGAATACATTTTACATTATTTTTACTTTCTCACTTTGCTTAGTAGCGTATATCTATAAGAGAACTCTGCGGCAGTCCCTCACTCTCATCTTACTCATCTTTTCAGTATATACCTTATGTGATCGCAAATTGCAGCGCATGCGGAAAAGTGGCAACTTTGAATCAATTTCATACAATTTGATTATACGATTTCAGGATGTACTTTTTTGTTGATTTTGTTGTATGAAAGTTACAACATATGATAAAAAAATTCAGTTGATGTGGAGGATCATATAGGCTTTCAGTTTCTTGCTCGCCAACAAGAGAACCCTGAAGTTTGTAAATTAGACAACACGTTTATTGCAGATACATCTGTTGCGTGTGCATCACATACGGTAGCTACAATATTGATACCAATTGCTTGCCGGTTTGAAATTGCAGGCCTTTGAGTTCAGAACTTTTAACATTGCTTTCAGCGAAAAAGTATGTCACTGATTGTTTGAAATAGCCTCGAATTCTTTAAATGCTGAATACCAAAGCAAGATCAACAAACTTCTCTCGCAGACTTTCTCAAAGCCATTCATGCTGTACTTACTATTGTCATATTCAATATATTCTGAAATGCCAATTTCATCAAACAGTTTCTATTAGATGGACCCATCCTGAGAATAGAATTTGTACCACCATCTTCACAAGCTCTAGTGCTTGGTGTTGGTTTTAATTTCCTGGATTGTTTTTATTGCTGAAAAGACGCGGTTGTCGGCTTTTCTTACCCTTTTCTACGCGAACAATTGTATTTCGCTTTAAAGGTCATAAACTCTTTTCAACACTGCACCTCTACTGAGCCAGTGTACTTTGGTATTGAAGATAACATTGCTGTGATTTCCAAATTGCTTAGGAATTCTTTGAACTCACAGTGATTTGAACCCCTGTGACTTCATAAAATTTAGTAATTTAATTACTGGTGCTGTACCATGAAGTAAATTTAATTTCTTTCACACAAACTTTCTCGATGAATTATCCAGTGGTTACCAAATATTTCTTTTCCTGTGTTAATGTTTGGGTAAAGTCTTTCCGCTAATTCTACATTGATATTGCTGGTGGTGCCCATCTGTTGATATACTAATTTATTGAATTATCTGTTGATGTACTTTTTATTGAATTTTTTTCATAATTTGTTATAAGGGTCTTAAGAGGAACCAGATAACAAAACTCTTCAGTAATATTGAATTCAGTATCAATACCACGTATAGATATAGCGAGTTGTGCTGTGTCGCTAATGTCACAACTTTTATTAAGTGCCAAAGAAGAGTATTCAAATTCAGTAATGCGTTCACGAAGCGTTATTGCTTTTGTATAGAGTGATCGAACATGCCTTTTAGTTCCCTGAGCGTGGACAGGAATTTTAGTCACTTCAATACCTACTAGCCTTTGTGAGCCCCAGCCAAAATGTTTGGAAGAATGGAAGATGATTTACAATTGTTTGTATGCTTGTTGGTTTTCTCAAATATCAATAATGTTTTATCGTAGATCTTTTAAAATTGGAGTATGCAGTTGGCAGAGAAAATTGTAACATAAATTTAACTACAGACGAAATGTCTGTTGAACACCTACAATTTATATCTAGGACACATTTTAAACTTAAACGAGATAGTAGAAATTCTCCTGTTTATTTAGAAAATTTTTCTCGAAATGAAACATTCATAAATGGTGAAAAAGTTGGCAAATGAAACCGAAGAATATTGCGAAATGAAGATGTTATAGCAATAGGTAGTGATTTCAGAAAATTGTTTAGATTTTTTGATCGTTTCACGCATACTGTGGATAAATCCCAAATCTCATCAAAGATGACTACTACATTTCTCGTGAGCTTGGAAGCGGTGCCTGTGGTGTTGTGAGCTTAATATTTAACAAAAGGACATGTGATAAATTTGCTATGAAGCAGATCATGAAGAATAAAGCAGATGATGAAAAGAAAATAAACCATCCTAATCGTATTATAAATGAAATTAATATTATGAAAAAATTAGATCATCCATTCATAGTTAGTGTTTACAACATTGTTGAAACTCCTGAAACAGTATTTTTGGTATTGGAACTTATGAATGGAGGTGATTTATATAATAAAATTAAAGAGTCAAAATATCTGAAAGAACCAATAGTTTATAGAGATTTAAAACCTGAGAATATTCTGTTACAAAGCAATAGTGATGATTCAATAGTCAAACTAGTCAGATTTTGGCTTAAGTAAAATTGTTGAAGGTAACACAGTGTTAAAAACTGAATGTGGTACTGCATGGTATGTTGCTCCCGAAGTGATATTAAAGAATTATAAAACTTACACTGAAAAAGTTGATGTTTGGAGTCTAGGTGTAATATTATTTGTTTGTCTTTGTGGATGTTATTAAGCGTTATAATGATTTATTAACACTAATCATACCAAGACTTAATATATAACTAATTCGAGCATAGCGGGTCAAATGACCCGACTCTATGTTTCATGCTTGAATGTATGAAATATCGATGTTATGAAAAAAATAAAAATAAAAATTAAATTTATTATAATTAAACAAAATATTATGTTGAGCATTTCTATTACAAAAGCAAAAATAAAAAAAATTATTCATAGTTAATCGCATTTTTTACATATAATTGTGTCCATTGTACATTTTCCGCAAACATATTTTTTACATTTAGAGCAAATTTTGTTGGTTTTATTTTCTTTACAGTATCCTATTTGACATCTCATACTTATATAAGCATCTGTAGTAGACTTAGGCAACGATACTTTCGTATTTGTTTCTTGTTTTGGTTGTTCACGGACTTCTCAAAAATCGGCGCCAAGTTCTTCTGCCAGCTTGTGTAAAAAATCTTGTCGCGAGATATTTTCTCCTGTCGTTTGCTTGTACAAAATCCAGACATTTTTGTCAGCTAAATCAAGGATATTGAAAAAAACTTGGAGAGGCCATCTGCAAGACTTGGGTTTTGTAGTAAATTTCTTTGCGATTTGGTTTTATTGTAATATGAAACAGTTTCAGGTAAACGTTTATCATTGTTTTTTTTCATCGTCAGTATCTGTTGAATCAAACTCTTTTTTTTTTCAACCAATATAATTTTATTTTCAGAAAATTCATCTTCACTAATTTCTGAAAACTCTTCGCCAATATTATTTATATCTTCTAAGAACTGGTACTGTCTTGTTTGCTTCGACATTTTTTTGGGTAAAAAATAACCTGTATTACTATAGCTATCAAAATAAAATATAAGCTAGGTACTTACCAAGACTTTCAATTTCTGCCACTTTTTCTAACAATAAAAAACTAAAATTTGATATTTTCTTGAAATTATTCTGAGCTATTTTCATTGAACTACTTTACGCAACAGTGTTTAGAAGAATGTGCAACTTACTGACTACAAATATGACTCGACAATCTCATAAACCAAAAAATTCTCTCCGGGTCAAATGACCCATTGTGGTAGATATCGGTATACAAGAAGGGTAACTCAGAATAAACAAAACAAAATAAGAAAAAATCTTGTTCATAATTGTACTTTAATTACTTAAAAAAAGTCATGAAGTCAAATGTGCAATCGCTATGCAATTATACGTGCATTTTCAATGCAAAAGTTCAAAATGGGTCATTTGACCCGCTATGTTATGTTTAGTGTTAAATCAGGAAAATGAAAAACAGGAAATTACTGTTTCTGATTTGGAAAATTCCATAAATGAACATTATAATAATTCTTGTCCTGAAAATTGTCTAGATATACTAGAACCACCTGCCAAATGTCATCGAAGTCTACTTATTTTTTAGCGAATCAAAAGTTTGGTTTGTTATCAGTATTAAAAGGAACCAAATGTACATGTTACATACAGAAGTACTTCTATACTCTAAGTAATAAAATGACAAAAATTATATTCAATATATGAAATATTTTTATAAATAATAATGAATAATACTTTTGATAATTGCACCCTGAGAAAAAAAGCATACATTATGATATTTTCTTCTTTGTAAAACACAGTGAATTCTGCAAATCAAATCAAATTAATTGTTCGGCCATGTATGCATATTTTGAAACTAAGTTGCTGTACCAAAAATTTTAACTTTCAATTTTAATTAATCTTTCAGATATTCATATTTTATTATATTTATTGCAAAAAATACAATTTATCTAGCTTTTTCTGTTTGTATGCTAAGAGCATAGAAGGAAAGGTCTTGTTAGCATTTGTTTATTTTGGGTTTAACTCATAGTTTTTAAGTTGAGAACATGTACCTGATTTTGATTATAATATGTTGCATGTTACCTCAGTTGCGCTTCACAATGAAATGTACCTAATAATTTAAGAATGTTTTGAATTGAGTTACTTTATCAGAATATATTTTTTATTATTAATGAATAATAATTATTGATGATTAATGTGCAATTGACCCTGGTTTCATGTTAGCCAAATCAGCTGATACATCACCAGAAGCAACTGCCTCAGCTTGTTCCTATGGCTGAATAACTTTCCCCAGTTGTCGATTCAACAGCAGTTAAGGGGTCACACCACTGTAGCATCCAAAAGAAAACTTGTGTTTTTGCCATTTTTTTCGGGCGTTTTTTTAAGGTTAATGAACATACGAAACCATTAAAGTCCTACGGAAACTGATTCAATTATAAAAATTATTGATATTTAAAATTTTGCTTTTAGAAAATACTCAAAGTTAACGTGTTCATTCGTTTTCAGTTATGTGTAATACTCGGAATACTTTTAAACACTCATAATAAATTAATTTATTTTTTATCGATTAAGTCGATCATTTAAACATATCGGGCAGTTCATATTAAAATTGCAGTTGAAAAATTAAGCATAGTGCCCATCTGTTCGAATAACGTTTCCAGCATAGTTTTAAGTTCAGAGATATCTTTGGCATTACTCTCGATTACTTGATTCGTACTGCTTGGTATTTCTTGTGTTGTATTTGTGTTTGTGTTTCGGTTAGTAATTCGCGAGTAAGATAAGCCTTGAATTACTGCAGAATTTCTGTTAATATTAGGATTGTTAGTTGGTTGTAGTCTCTGTCGTAACGGAGGGAATTTCCGATTGAGCTCTTCCTTGTAGACTTGGCATCCCCTGTAGTTTGTGGAGTGATTTTGACCGCGGAGTACACACTTGACGTTCTTGTTAATTTTGTCTTTCCATAAACATTTTTGGGCGTTACGTTCTACAGCGCACTTAACGCACTGTGGAGTTAACTTTTGCTCGAATTTCACTGCTTTCCTCTTTCTTGCTGGTGATTTGTCAACATCGGAGCGGTTTTGCATTGATTGTAGCTTCACTAGAAATAATTATAATTTAGTTTAATTATAATTTAATCAGGCGACATAATCAGTATTAGTTTTGCAAGGTATGAGTGAAAAGGATTAAAATATGCTAATAAAGTTACACAGAAATAAAACAACTACAATTCAAAATATAACACTGCCATAAAATATATTCATAACAAATGAAATTGCGTTTTTCTTTCAGGCAACTTGCATGAATTTCCCGACATGTGTAATAATTAAATTACTCAACCAAAATTAAAATTTTGATATTTAGATAAAGTTTTTGCTTTCAATTAAATCTTTGACACATTTTTTTTAATATCATTTCAAACTTTGATGATTATAGGTTTAAGAATATTTTTGCAAAATACATACTTCTTAACCCATTCAGCACATGGTTGACATAGGGTCACAATGGGCTGTAGGGTTAACCCATGGTCAACCCACTGATACCACATATGAACATAGGTTAACCCATGGCAACACTTATGTCAGAGCCCTGGTTTGACTCATGGTCAACCCGACGGGTTCAATACAGGTATGCTATGGGACTGGGATGGTATTGCTATGGGTTAAAATGGCGGTATATAGTGCAATAATGGTTGCATACTTTTCGTGCGTATTTGTAATAAATAATTCATATAGTTATAAGTATTGAATGAACTAAAACTGCAATTTCATTGTAACATACTTATTAAACGGTATTTTATTTACACTACTAAAAATAACTAATTAAAGTAACTTAACTAAATCATTGGTAATCATCATCCTAAAACTTATCATTATCTTATTATCTAGTATTATTAAATTTAAAGTAATTATTTAATTTTTTATTTTAATTATTTTCATTATCATTATCATTATTCACATTGGGTTCATCACCGCCTTCTAAAGCACTGAAAAGAAAATTTTGATTTATTATAAACTATAGTTTTACAGGTTTATTTTATATAATAAATAATGTTAATTGACATTTTGGAAATATCTGGAATATATTTCAACTTACGGAGCATTTCGGACAAATCTGTCATGGGCATGACGCAGCCATCCCTTGACACACTGTTCAACTTGGCTCTGCGTCACACGCTGTTGTTCAGATACAATATCTGAAAACATTATTGGTTCAATTAATTATTTGTTTAAATAATAAATAGTTTGAAGTAAGTCATTTAATGTATTAATTAATACTTATAATTATTTTTACTATTAGGAGGGCCAAAAAATTTTTTTTGGCTTTGCTTCCAACCCAGCTGTACTCCTTCGCCACCACATTCTTAAATACCTTTTTTAAATATGGTAGCGCTTTTACAGGCTATGCCACCAATTCGTCCTAGGCGTGCTTTCTATATATGATACAGTATATGTAATTGATTTGTCCATTTTATCCATTGAGGAACATCATATTTACCAATTTTTCTGCTATTGACGCATCTGCCAATAGCTGTTCCACATCTTGCAGTTCTGCCTCCGTCGACACCGGAAATTTATTGTACACTGCCACTGTATAATCAGGCGAATCATTCGCCTTTTTACACTTGCAGCACTGCTTATTAATGCCGTCTATTACAGCTTGGAACTTGCTGTCAATGGTGGCATTCAGCTGCTCAAATTTAAGATTGATTTTTATATCCAATCTCGAAATGAGTTTCTCCAAATCTGTTTTTTTTTTTAAGTTGTCTTAACTTCATAATGTACATTAACATTGATGTAATTAATGTAATGAAATAACTCACTTTTGTACCCCTCCATGGGCTCTGTGCTGCTCCCAGAACCATGGTCAAACATCCTATTCCCATCATCACAATCTTAAATATAATATTAGGTGATATGATATGTAACATTAGTATACTTTCTAATAGATTACTTACAAGTGTTAATTAGACGCCTTGCATTTGGCGTTGGTCCCCTATTAACTACTGATGTTGAATCTAAAATTTTAGATTAATAATATCAACATAACAACTCTTTGATTTGCATTGGGTTTACTTACTGCTCTGCATGGTATTCCTTAAAGAAGCCTAAAAATAAAATGGTTTAAACTGAACTGAATTGAACATGAGATATATATTACATATATATATATTACATGTCAGTATAGTAGATATATATATATATATATATATATATATATATATATATATATATATATACAGGGCCGGTCCTACCTTGAATGCAATGCATGCAAAAATGCAGGCGCACGAATTAGGGGGCGCCAAAACGAGGTTCGGAAATAAAATTTATAATATGTTATTAATATATATGTTTATATTATTTATATAAAATCCAGAATACTTAATAGATCATAATAAACAATCCAACTTAACTATGAGACACAAAAAGCATATTCAGTTTGCAATGTGATATCAATAGAAACAATTAACCAAATAATAACTCTGCAAATTTGTAAATTACTGTTCTGCTTATTGTTTAATGTACTTATTAATTTTTTTCTTAGTTTGAAGTTACCGTGGAATCAAAAAAGAAATTATTTAGTGTTCAATCCCGTAAGGGTAAACCTACGGAAGTTTTAATTAATTAATTAAATTATTGGGCGTTATTGGTGAAAAATGGCAAGCAGACTTAGTTGAAATGGAACTTTAATAAAGAGACATATACTAATTATAATAAAGAAAATGGAAAATGGGGAATCAGTGTTTAGAAAATGGCTTGTTTATTCCGAAAAATTGAATTGTAATTTTTGTTTTTGTTGCAAATATTTCACATCTGATGAACTTTGAACGTTGGAGACATGCGTGGTTAGGTTTATGGAGCAAATATGAAAAATGGAAGCAAAATATACTTAGGAACAAGCATCTTTAAGATTTTTTTTTCCCAAAATTCAATTATGAACTATGCAGAAACTAGTTGGTTTGGTATTTAGCCTTGAGGCAAGTTACAATAACTTCCCGATATGTGTAAATAATCGACTTAATCAAAAAAAAAAAATGTGTAAATAATATACTTCATCAATCCTACTTTAAAAAAAACGATAATAATTTTAACAAAGTGTGACGAATTTTTAAAATTAAACTACTTGTCGTAAGGCCGTAATATTACAGTAAGTTCTATAAGACCATGATCTATATCGCCAAAAAAAGTTCCATGAAAATCGGCTTACATTTTTTTTAACAGTTAATTACAAGAAAACGGCTCGGTAGATTTTCACCTAAAATTAATCAGCATCATTCCCAAATGATATCTTTCGAACAGTTTTTGATTTTTTGAAATCGGTTCGGTAGGATGAGCTTAAATGTGGACGAAAATTTAACACTTTTTTTCAACATTTAATTACAAGAAAACGGCTCGGTAGATTTTCACCTAAAATTAATCAGCATCATTCTCAAATGATATCTTTCGAACAGTTTTTGATTTTTTGAAATCGGTTCGGTAGGATGAGCTTAAATGTGGACGAAAATTTAACACTTTTTTTCAACATTTAATTACAAGAAAACGGCTCGGTAGATTTTCACCTAAAATTAATCAGCATCATTCCCAAATGATATCTTTCGAACAGTTTTTGATTTTTTAAAATCGGTTCGGTAGGAAGAGCTTAAATGTGGACGAAAATTTAACACTTTTTTTCAACATTTAATTACAAGAAAACGGCTCGGTAGATTTCCACCTAAAATTAATCAGCATCATTCCCAAATGATATCTTTCGAACAGTTTTTGATTTTTTAAAATCGGTTCGGTAGGATGAGCTTAAATGTGGACGAAAATTTAACACTGTTTTTCAACATTTAATTACAAGAAAACGGCTCGGTAGATTTTCACCTAAAATTAATCAGCATCATTCCCAAATGATATCTTTCGAACAGTTTTTGATTTTTTGAAATCGGTTCGGTAAGATGAGCTTAAATGTGGACGAAAATTTAACACTTTTTTTCAACAGTTAATTACAAGAAAACGGCTCGGTAGATTTTCACCTAAAACTAATCAGTATCATTCCCAACTAATATCTTTCGAACAGTTTTTGATTTTTTAAAATCGGTTCGGTAGGATGAGCTTAAATGTGGACGAAAAGTTTAACACTATTTTTCAAATTACAAAGAAACGGCTTGGCAGATCGTTGCACAAAGCTGACAAACGATAGCCCTCACCGAAATACACCGAATGGCTTTTAAATTTCTAAAATCGGTTCAGGCGTTTTTGAGAAAACGTCGATCAAAAGTCTAATTTTGACAAATGCCAAAAAGACCATACTGATTTTTGCAAACTTTGACGAATTTTTAAAGCTGAACCAGTTGTCGTAGGGCCGTAATATTTTAGTATGACCTAGAAAACTATGGTATCTATCATCAAAAAAATAATCATAAAAATCGTCGAAATTTTTTTTTTTAAAAACGTTATTACAAGAAAACGGCCCGGCTGATCTTTACCAAAAACTAATCAGCACGATTCCCAACCAATATCTATCGAATGGTTTTTGAATTTTCAGAATCGATTCAGAACTGCGGGCTAAAACGTGGACGAAAAATTTTTCAATTTTCTGCAATTTACAAAGAAACGGCCCGGCCGATCGCCGCACAAAACTCAGAGACGATAGTCCTCATCGAGATACATCAAATGGCTTTTAAATTTTTGAAATCGGTCCAGCCGTTTTTGGAGAAAACGTCGATTTACGGCAAAAAATCTGTTCACACACACACACACACACATACACACACACACACACACACATACTTTTTCCAAATTTGGTCTCATTCGATTCAGAATGGCTCGAAACGTCGAGAAAACATAAAATTAGCGATTCGGATTTTTTGATGAAAACATAAACTTCTCCTTCGGGAAGTTAATAATACAGATACAATTATAATTTGTTTGTTCGCGTATAGTTGGGAATAAGTAATTTCTTTGCATCTTTTACTAATTTTTGGGCACTTTAAAAATAATTTAAAAGTTCAACTTTAAAACAACAATCTGATCTCTGTATCTGATGGGAAAATAAAGCTGAATACAATTCGGCCCTTACGATACCAATAAGGAGAAGTTTACGATTAAATTTTGGATATTGTAAATAGTAACAATTTAATTTAAATTAAAACAGGAAATACGAGTGTTATGTTTAAAAATCAATTACTAGTTGTTTTTTTTTTGCTCTTTTGGCGTGATTTGTTCTATAGAATAAATCGCATAATAAATAAGTTAAATGTTTCAAAACCCAAATGTTAATATTACACATTCATTAGAAATAATTGAAAATTTTAAAGTATTTAATTATGATCAACCCGCGAATCGCCTCAATTTTCTAAATAAATTTAAATCAATGTATTTTATACGCTTTTAGATTTTATCTATTTTTTGTGTACTAAATCCAGAATGTCTAAAAATTAATCAAAAAAAAATTAACGTAAATGTTTATATAATTTTAACAAAAAATTGTTGAAACAGTTAAAATTATTGGGGGGGGGGGGCTAAAACAAATCTTGCATGCGGGCGCTGATAACCCCAGGACCGGCCCTGTATATATATATATTACTCTAGCAGCATTGTTATCAAGCCTGTCCATTACAGATTAGTGCTTGCTATCTATGCTTGCACATATTTGTTCAGAATTCAGATTGATTTTTGTATCCAATCTTAATATGAGTTTCTCCAATTCTGTTTTTTCAAGCTGTCTTAACTTCATAATGTAACATGGGCTCTATGCTGTTCCCAGCAGCATGATCAAACATCCTTTTGGCCTCATCGTAATCTTAAATATAATAATAGGTGATATGATTCACATACATTACATAATATACTTTTTAGGAGATTACTTACAAGTATTAATTAGACCTTGATTTGGTGTTGATTGTCTATTAACTACTGATGTGAAATAAAAAATTTTAGATTATTAATATCAACATAAAATAACTTTATTTGATTTGCATTGCGTTTACTTACCGCTCTATCCAACAAATCCGTTATCGAAGCCTATGAAGTAAAAATGAATGCATATAGCAAGATTTACGTTTAATAATAAATACTTAATTAAAAATTTATTGTATGCAATCTTTCTGTTGTTAGCAACAGGAGTAGAACATCTACTAGATAAAGTTGGTGGTGCAGGAGTTGGGGGAAGATGCTAGGCTAAGGTCCAAATCGTCGCTGGAACTTCCGTTCCTTTTGGCACGAACTTTCCTTTGTACTTTTCTTGCCTTTGCATCAGATGTTATGTCTGAATATTCGAGCGCTTCCTTCATTTTGTCAAGTCCCACCTCAAATGAGTCTACAATCACAATAGAAATATATTTTGATACTCTTATTACTAATTATATCTGTTATGCTAGCCACCCGTAGATGTAAAAACTCTGTGGACTTTGTATGTTTTCTAGGACTCTCTTGGCCGCATCATCTGCTTCACTGCTATATTGTACAGCAGATAGAAGGATGTACCATCTTCCCTATTGAACCAATTTTTTGGGATTATATCCACCCCACATTCAAATAGAACCACAATGAATGATTTTATGCTCATCTTATATTAAAATCCAATTAGTTTACATTTTAATTACATTCTTATAAAAATTACTAAAATATTTGAATGTAATCTCTTCATAGATTTTTATATTCGAAGAATTAAACTAATGAATTGCTTGATCGTTTAATAAATTTTAATTTCAACGTGCTTGCGGGAAAAAGTAACATAACAAACGCCTATCAAATCGGTAGGTGTGGCTTATCGCGGTAGGTGTGGTTAATATATTAAACTATATGATTATGTAAAACTATATAATTTAATAATGAAAATGATTGAAATATTATAAAACATTTAAATATTATATTATTTTAGATAAAAAAGCCTTATTAATAAAACAACACGATAAACATAACTATAATACAACCAAATACAACATAGAGCATAAGAGTGCTCTATAATCAAGCATTTAAACATTTTATAGTACATTGATACCAACCCGACATGATTCGCGGTGAACAAATATTTTCAAAGTTATGTTTTTTAACATATGCAAATATTGAATAATTATTGCATTAAAAAGTATGAAAAATTGATCAAAAAACTGTTAAAAAATACCCAATCGATCGATATAATGAAAATGCAATTATTTGGCAAATTAATTAATCCACAAGACAAAATAGTCTATTTCAGTGATGTGCCGCCAAAGTGCGCCTAAGATTTTGACGAGCGTGGCATCATGGGCGTAAAATCATATTTATTTATTTATTTATTTATTAATTTTACAAGCCGTCGGTATAATATTTAATATTATAATAAGGCTTAAGTCAATATTTTATAGGTTTAATATTTAATTAATTATTAGCTATTTAATTACTTAATTTATTTACTATAAACCTATTTATATTTACTTAATTATAATTTTTTTTTTTTTTTAATATAACTAGTTTGTTTGTTACAAGTGTTTTTAAAAATTTAATAAGTAATTTTAATAAGCTTTACAATACATACTTTTACAATATTAACAAATTTTAGGTTATTTTATGATATTTTAACAAATTTGAGTATCTTATATTATTATAATTATTATTATTTTAATATTATCATTATCATTTTTATTATTATTGTTAAATATTTTTACAATTTTTTTTCTTTTACAAATTTTTAGGTATTTTGATAAAGGAAATATTTTGTTTCACAATTTTTAAGAGTTTTTAAATATAAGTTTTTGGTTAACTAATTATTAAGTATTTTAACAATAACAGTCGAAATAAAAAAATTAAAATTTTGTTTCACAATTTTAAAGTGTTTTGAATTATAAGTTTTTAGTTAACTAATTATTAAGTATTTTAAAAATAACAGTCTTATGAAAATAATAATTAGAAAAAAAAAAAAAAAAAAAAAAAAAAAAAAAAAAGTTTCTCAAATTTTTTGTTTTTTAAATTGTAAGTGTTTAATTAACTAATTATTAAGTATTTTAACAATATAACAATAACAGTTATATAAAACAAATAAAAAGAAAAAATAAACAAAGAAAGAAATAATAATAATAATAGTAATTTAGAAGTATTTAGTTTAACGAACGAATTATATTGTCACGAGCATAGTAGACATAGACATGGCTGGTAGGTGACATCAGTTAGTTTGGGCCCGTAGGTTCGTAGGGATTTTTGCCATCGTCGATCCATCGATCTTGCTGCTGCCTGTAATAGAGAAATTTCTTCGAGCGGGAAAAGTCGCGTTAATGATTAGTTGAGATTTTCGGGAAAGTAATTTGTAAAATCGAAATTTAAAAACTCCAGAGGGCTATAAAAAGTTAAATCCTTTAACGCATTACTTAGTACTTTATGAAATTTCTTGTTATCAAGGGTACGAACACGTAACGGCAGTTTATTCATAAATTGTATACCCATACCGCAGATAGTATTAAAGGAACTGTGTAGTTTATAAGTCTTACCTTTAATTATTTTATGTCTCGTATTGTGCTTGGTATTTGACATCGAAGACAAATTAAAAGAGTCTGGATTATTTTTTATGAAATTAAGTGTGACTAGAACAAATATACTCGGTACTGTTAAAATTTTTTGTTCATTGAAGATATTACGGCATGATGTCTTGGAGGATAGTGAAAAAATTATTCGAATTGCTCTCTTTTGAAGTTTAAAAACTTTAATTAGTTCATTAGAGAAACCCCAAAATTGGATACCGTAAGCAATGTGTGAATAAAAGTTTGCGTAATAAATAGAAAGTAAACTGGATATTCCAATTTTTGATTTAAGGGTTCGCAGGATAAAGCATGTACGCGTTAATTTGAAGCATAAATGGTTGGAAACGTGTTCAGACCAGTTAAGATTCTTATTGATATAAACTCCAAGAAATTTAGATACTGAAGAGGAGTCAAATGAATAGTTATTAATTGTAAATGAGGAAATATCATTCGCTACGCGCGTTGCTGTACAGAAAGAAATAATTTGGGTTTTGTCGTTGTTTAAAAGAAGATTATTTATATTGAACCATTTCGAAACGGAATCCATGACACTGTTCAATTTCGTTACGAGGTCATCGTATGTTCTAGCTTTGATGGTTAGACAAGTGTCATCAGCGAACAAAATAAAGTCACAAAGATTTGAGCAATTAGGTAGGTCGTTAATGTAAAGAAGAAATAGGAGCGGTCCAAGAATTGATCCTTGTGGGACACCCATTTTCACGTTTAATTTCCTGGATATAACTTTACCACCGGTGCTATTGTCCAAATATACGCTTTGAGTTCTGTTTGTTAAATAAGATTTTAGTAATTTAAGCGAGCTAGAACGAAAACCATACATTTCTAATTTATCAATGAGAATATTGTGAGATATACTGTCGAACGCTTTGGAGAGATCGCAAAAGACGGCTACACAATAACTTCCATCTTCAAATGAGTTAATAACATTTTGGATGAGGCTAAAAACCGAGTGCGATGTAGAGTGTTTTTTCCGAAAACCATGTTGGTTGTGAAACAAAATATTGTATTTATTTAAGAACCCAGAGATTCTGACGTGCAAAATTTTTTCAAACACCTTATCAAAAGAATTAAGAAGAGAAATAGGTCTATAATTGCTCACAATATTTTTGTCGCCTTTTTATGAAGAGGGCGGATTTTGTAGTGCTTAAGGTGGTTTGGATAAACTCCCAGCTCAAAGCATTTATTAATACATATTAATAGGTTATCAATAAAAAGAGGATAGAATTCTTTAATGATGCATGTAGGAATTTCATCCGGTCCCGCGGAATAGGAAGATTTAATAGCTTTAAAAGTACTTGCAAGTTCCTCAATTGTGACAGGAAATAAAACAAAGCTATGAATATTTCTAACAATATACGAAACAGGGGAGCAGCAAGTGATGTTCGAGATGATGGAGGAAGTCAAATTTGAAGCCTCATTAACAAAGAAGTTATTCATTTCGTTGGAAATATCATTAATGTCATTAATTATTACATCATTAATTGTCAAAGATTTAATTTCTACCGCAGATTTACGTTCTAGATTCATTTCAGAATTAATGAGAGACCACATAGTTTTTTGCTTGCAAGACGAGTGCCGTATTAAATCTTCGTTGAATTTAATTTTTGCTAGATCAATTAAATCATTAAACGTTTGCCTATATTTCAAAAAGTAAATTTGGAACGATAAAGTACCATTCCGTTTGGATAGACGCTCTAGAAATTTTAATCTATTGAATGATATACATAAGCCCTTAGTGAACCAGGGCAAATTCCGTTTAGGGGCCTGGATTTTTTTTGTGGAAGGGAAAGCTAAATTAAAATTGTATAGAAAGAATGACATGAAATTATTAAATAAAGCATTAGCGTCATTATTATCCTGAAATACGAGGCTATCTTTTTCCAGTAAGGCTTTGAAACATAGCTTATTGGCTGAGTCGAAAATTCTCGAATAACTTATTTATTGTTGAATGGTTTTGCCTTAGATGCAATCGCAAGAGATATACCGTAATGATCAGATAGAGTGGTGTTTGTAACAGAGGATTCAATGAATTGTACATTAGTAAAAAAATTATCGATACACGAGGCCGACTGTGGAGTTACACGAGTTGGAGTATGAATAGTCTGGCTCAGATTAAATGATTGAATTAAGATCTTAAAATCATCTAACAATTTGTATGTTTTATTAAAATGGATATTAAAATCGCCGCATAAAATTATTTTATCGTATTTATTAGACAGCTCATTTAGAAGATCGTAAAGGAGAGTATTAAATGTGGAACCATTTTGGTCTGGGGATCGGTAAACAAAATTAAACAAATATGACCATACTCAAGAGATATTTGGATAGCACAGTACTCAAATATTTTTTCAACACAACTAGTCGTTGCCCAGATTGGTTTACAGGCATATCGATCTGAGGTGAAAATACAAACACCGCCATGAGCAAAATTTTGTCGACAGAAGTAGGACTGCAAACGAAAACCTTTTAGTTTGACCAACTGAAGTTCAGATTCTTTGAGCCAATGTTCAGCAAAACACAAGACATCAAAATTTTGTTTTTGGTGATTATTTCAATTTTATTTAATTTAGGCGATAATTTCTGTATATTTTGAAAAAAAATGTTTATATTAGAAATGCTATTCGTGGGAAGAAATTGATATGAGGTATTGTTAATTCCGAAAGGAATTGTTTTGCTCTGAGGAATTGCTTGGCTCTGAAGGTAGCGAGCCACAACATGACCGATTAGGGCCCCTAAGCATTATTGCTTTGGCTAACAACCTTGATAGCTTCACTTTGCTTCTAAGAAGCAAGTGCAAGCCATGACTGGTGTAATCCCTCACTCCAATGCGGCGATTGACATCAAACACCCGTACATTATCAAACTTGCCATAACCTAAATTACGACAAATCAGACGATTAGCATCAAAGATTGCAGCATTAAGACCCGGATCATCATATCGGTAGGGAATTGTCACAACACACAGGTTTGTATTCCGACAAGAATGACGGATTGATTCCAAAGCACCTTGAATAGCATAAGAGGAATCGGAGTCATTCGTCCCAGCCAATATAACAACATAGTCGTTCACGCCATAATCCGACACAAGATGTCTAATGTCGCACGCCACCCCAGAGATTGGGGCACCAGGCTTGACTATGCTGAAAATACTAAACTGAGGTCCAAGAAAAGTCCTCAAGTGTTCAGCCCACCCTCTTCCGTGGCTATCGGATAAAAAGAGTACTTTACTTTTTTGACAATCATTGCTAAATGAACTACTAACGCGATGCTTGAGGAGCTTCAACTTGGACATGAGCTTAGCAAATTCATCCCTAATTACCTGTATATCCAAATTCCGCCTTTGTAGGAGGATTGAGATCTCACTACACGTGGTAGCAAAATCGTGAGAAAATCGAGCAGGGATTTCGTCAGAGCTCATCATGTCAAGCACACCACTGGCTTTGTTTATTCTGAGCTCAAGACTATCTACACTGGCCTTGGAAAATGACAGTTGCTCTCTCAGATCGTTAATCAACGAGTCCTTCAACCTGCAGCCAGGGCACCCGACTACTGATTCATCCAATTGGATGGTACTAGAATTGAAAACTTGGCTTCTAGTAAAAACCATTGTACAAACCACTATCTAAAAAAAAATGAGAAAAAAGTAAATAAATCAAATAGACAAAATATAAATAACAATTCACTCAATTGAACACAAATAGCAAACACAAATTCAACACAAAACTCGGTGAGGTTATATATCCGTCAGTGCAGGGGCCTACAATAGGGCTTGGAAAAAACTTTCACTTTTTGCACAGATGGAAAATGAAAATATTTGTAATACAATAAATAGAAAATAAGTAGACAACAATATACACAAATCAAAAAAGGAACGACAAACAAAATCAGCACAAAACGCGGTAAGGTTATGTATCTGTCAGTCTAAAGGTCACAACAGTGAACAACGCTAGCGCTAGGCACGTCCGTACGCTTCGAGTGTCAATGACATAGTGCATTGATAACAACCGCCAAAGGCGTAAAAATATTTTCGAAGTTGAATGCACTAAAAGTTCCTTATTATACAAATAAATTAAATTAAAAAAATGCAACCCAAGTCACAGATTCATGCTCACGGATAAATATTTCGTTATTCATAGATTCCGATATAAATCGGAACCAAAATCCTTTGTAAATGCCGTCATTTTGAACTAATAAAAAAAAACTTTGACAAAGCGCGCTTTCATTGATTGGTGTTTTTGAGATTGCAAACAGAATGAAAGCATTATTTATTATTATATTTTAAGTATAGTATTTGGCATTATTAATCATCCTCGCCCTTTGAACTCAAACTGCGAACATCTAACAATAAGATATTTTCATCATATTTTCATTATATAAATCTAATATATAATCATACATACCTGATCGTTACTCACAGGAAAAACATGCAATTTAATATTCAATTTGGAATTTGAACAATTTGAGACGATCAATCCAATTTTTGACGCATGGTTTCTGATGTAGCAAACCCATTCTTTCGAGGAATTTAATACTTGCTCCGCATCAACGGAGATAATTACCCATTTTTGGAGTTATTGATACTCTGTTAACGCTATAAAAAAAGCAGTCCATGAACTTCAAAAATTCACTAGAGCCATAGGTAGTTGCCGAAGCACCTACCCTGGTAAAATATGAATTCTGAAGTCCAATGGCTACACGTTTTGAGAACACTTGTGCCGCTAATGATTCCTTCATAACTTTTCAAGATTTTTGATAAATATGTTAAGCGGTTAAAGTTGGACAACATCGATATATGCTTAACTAAGAGTCATACTCATAAAAACTCAGAATATCACTCCAAGCAGCTTCGAGTTGTACCCCCTTTGTGCTGGTAAATTTAACATTACATTTTGCAAAGTTATTCCTCATACACTTCAACATATGAGGAGGATCAAACGAAGGATGCCCATTTATTTTGAATTCTAAACTATTATCATCATTAGTTCTACCATAATGTTTATTTGTCTCATTTATAAGCATGCAAACAGCTTTGCCATTTGCGGGGTATTGATCGCAAACTGTTGCCACAATGTTTAAATAAATACGAAGTATTTTTTACTACTTTTCCAATGCTGCATTTCAAATTGAAAGCATTCACACCACCATCAGAAAAATAAAAAGCAACTGGCCATTTCCACTTTTCTTTAAACCCTTAATCATGAACACCAGTGCGTGATCAGCAAATGCTTCAATTATACCATAAGCAAGCTCTTCAAAACCTACAATATAATCTTTTGTGCAGTCATATGTTAGGAAAGTTGGAAGTGAAATTTCGTCAAACATAACAATGCAATATTTATCTTTACCATCACTCGGATGAGATAATGATGATTGCAATGTTTTAAAAATGCTTTCGGTAATGCCACTATGCATTGGAACTTTTGTAAGTAGCTTTCGTAAAGATGTTATTGAAGGCAAAATAAATATATATCTCCAGAATCTATAAGGTTTTGGACTTTTGTTTAGTAGAGACAAAGCAAGTACTTTTTCATTTGTAGTGAAATGAATGAATGTGGGAAAATTGTTTCGCATACATCACACTTTGACGTAGCCTGGCCTTGTATGACTTACAATTTTTGTGATAAAAGTAGTTTTGACGTAGCCTTGGCCTTGTATTCTGAGCATGTCCTTTTTCAATTTTTTTGATAAAAGGTATAATTTTTTTGCCTTTGGTGTGTGACAGGACACTCGCTTCACTGAAAATAAACATGATTTAGCATTATTTTTAAATAGAGAGACTATTGATTGAATAGTGATATTTATTATATTTATTCACCTGTATTACGTGTTGGCGTGGCGACACAAATTCTTTATTTGCGACAACTTTATCAAAATTTACAGAACGTTTCTTATTGTTATTTTGTGGCAAGCTTTCCGAAGTATAGCTTTCCGTCTAAGTGGAAATGTTATTTGTGCTCAACCAATGTTCTCCCAATAATCGATAATTATCAATTATCCCTTTAATTGTTTTTATATTAATACCAACCTCTAAAAGTTATGAAAAATATATGATTTGACTGTATATTGAACTTTGTTTTCTTTATTGAAAATAATTACGAAACGTTGCTCTATCCAAAAGGCAATTTTCTTCGTCATATGGGTCTCCATGAAATCCTGAATAGTAGACAATAATAGCTGACAAATTGTTAACAAAAAATATACATTTGCATATTATATAACATTACATTCTTTGCAATACTAACCAGGCATATTTAAAGTTGACAACGCGTTAACTTTAAGATTTGTCATATTTTTCTTTTGTGGCTGTGTTTTGCAACAATCTGCAAAATGATTGTCGCAAACAAATCGACTTATTCGCATTTTTGCAATATCCACACCATCCAATGTTGGATTATTCACTCGCCTAATCCAAATCTCATACATCTGTAATATTTTGCTTTTTAATTTATAACCTAATGAAGTAACACAATATTACATTTCGCATACTTTGTCATTCCTTGTTGGAAAACCATGTAATCTCACTGTTTTCTTATTTCCTACGCAACTAGAAACGTGACAAGACACCCTCACTGCACTTTTGTAACTTTATATATAAAATTCTTTAAACTTCTCCAACTAATCGAAAATTATATCTAAACGAACTACGAACGTAATGGGGATTTACCGGCACAGTATAGAGAAAGGGTTTACGGAAGGGATTGGAATTGCTCGTATCCATCGTAACGCTCGACTCACGCATGGGAGGGGATACTCGATACTCGCGACATCTGCTCTAACTAGCATCGTAAGCACGAATCATGCAAGCGATCACGGACTTCTGTTAGAAGTTTGCGCCCCATAATTAAATCCTTGGATCCAAAGCTCAATTCCTATCGTCTTAAACTTTATGTTTGCTAGGAGATGGAGCATTTCGTCTCTATTGATATTCCTAACTCGGACATTATCCCAAATTTTTAAAATAAGCAACTATTGCCTTTGCGCCGGCTGAAGACGCCTAAAGTTGATCGCTCAGCAACTCGGCGATTGTTGTAATGCTTATTATTTCATCCATGTTAGACATATCGAGTTATATTATATTTTTCTGTGTTTTTTGGAGCTAAAACACAGGCTTTTTGATGGACCAAAGTGACCAAGCGTATTACTATTAAAAAAGCTCTGTGTGGTAAAGTTTTATAATTATATTTCATGTTTTGTGCTGATAATCACAAGCTATAATTTTTTCTGCAAATATACTAGTTTTGATATTGATTTTATAATTGTTATTATATACAGTCGGACAAGTAAGAGCGTGGCCGTGTTAACTGATGAAAAAAAAAATTTTTTTTAATTTTTGTTTTTGTATATACATTATACAAGTTCTCATGCGCCCAAACGAGTCGCTTTAGCATATTTTTTTCAGTCAACATGGGCTTCTTCATTGTGGTGCGTCATTTTAGATCATGGGTTCGAAGCAGGGTTCGGATAGTTTCGTAGGATATATCTAAACCTTTTGCCTTTAATTTTGCTTATCCTTGTCGCAGTGTTAAAGCAGGATTTCGCGAAAACAGATTCACTGCTCTTTTTTCATATTTTTTGTTCGAACCACGTTCTGGTTAATCATCGACATTTTTAGTCACTTTATATTGCTGTATCCACTTCTATATGAATACCTTCGACTTTCTCATATATTTAGCAGGCGCTGATTGAGACATTTTAAAATCTTTCGAACGGATGCACAGCCTCGTAGCACGACGCGTACTTAGCACTCACGGGGATTAACGTCATTTTCTTTTAAAAGATCAACGACAACCTAATCATTTGTTGACAATGCATCAAGGATAAAGCTTCCCTTTATCGGCTCGCGAAGGAATTAGAACAAGAGCTTTCATTAATTGTAGGTAAAGTCGGCCACGCTCTTACTTGACCGACTGTATGTTGGATGCTAACCTTTCACACGCAAACTTACAAACTCCTCACGTCTGTGGCTATCTAGAGTTCTACACCGTTGGTCGATCGGTTGACCTCGCGTTGCGTCACATACCATATTTTGGTCAATTTTTGCACCAATATGAACCTAATGTCCAACTCCAGTTGCGATATTTGTCACCCTTATTGGCATAATATAGGTCGAGAATAGTTCGTTCAGAGATCAAAATTTGGCACATACGTTGAAAATATTTTGATCATTTATAGTTCCCACAAATAGGTGATCCATTATATGATTCTTAAATTTATTATGATGTGTTTTCATTAAATATACTTACGAGAATCAAACATTGACCTTTTGGCAATGGCCCTAGGTGTATTCTGTTATGATGAAGCTTGAAAACCTAAGGTATATTTTTGGATAAATTATTAATTAAAAACTGATTTTATATACTGTCGTCCATAAATTGCCCGTGTATTATGTTACTTCTGTGTCGTCCATAAATTGCCGGCAACACGTTGTACCTCAGATGGTGGTGGTAAAATGCTGGGCTCTATTTCTTCTATTTCCTCTTCCCTGCTGCGGTGATTTTTTTTTCGATCACGCCTCTGGATCTTCTGCAATTCTATGCTCGATGTGATGTGAGATTGGTTCTTGGCCTCTTTTACCGTCTCTATAAAAATCCCTATAAAATATCTGATAATTTGATGTGCATATGTCTAATGATCAATTTTGACCGCCAAATGGCATTTTTTTACTTTTTTCATTAAATCTCCGAAACCGCTAGACCTGCCATCATGATCAATTCTTCATCTTGTCAATACAAGTAAAATGTTTTTTGAATTATTAAAATCAAACGCTCCGTTCTCTTAAAAACTGAGTTTTGGCACTTTTTACCACGTATCTTTGGAACGGCTAAACCCGCCTTCGCCAAAAACTAATCAGCACGTCTCCTTATCAATACGAATCGAATGTTTTTTTAATTATTCAATTCGGTTGATCGATGTTCCGCACACACACACACACACATATACATCAATTTTTTTTAAGATATGCCAAAATATTCGGAAACCTTTGAAACGTAAAGATATATAAAAATTTTCATTTTCGATTTTTTTGCGATTACTATAACTTGCCCTGCGGGAAGTTAATAAATATATTTTAAAATTTTTTACTTTTATTTTTATTATACTTTAATTATGTTTGCTTTTACTCTTTACTTGTATTTATTTTTACTTGATGTTACGCCCTTCAAGAAATTAATCCGGCAAGACCCAAACCCAATACTCGCATAACAAAAATGAACCGCCGATTTAGTTCATACTTTCTGAAAATAATGCATAGAAAGAAAAATAAGATATGTTTCTTAAAATAAATTTATTAGATCCATACGTTTCGAGTCCCAATTCGAATGACAACAAAACACACAAGTAATTAATACACAAAACACAAATAAAAACTTGTCAGGAGATTATTACTTCGTAACAAAGCATGTTAGTAAAAAAATAAATAAGCATGAATTATACTTCAAAAAGAATTAAACGAATAATAATAAATTTGAACATCATATCTTGCAGAAAAGCAATAATTAATTAGTACACTCCTGAAATAAATACTTCAATTATAGATATATCATAGCAATAATCACAGCAATATAGAACTCTAATTAAATAACAAAAACTTACAAATGTTTTTATCAGAAGCGCGATTCTCGTTTCTTCAAACAAACTTCATTATATGCAATTTTTTAATCCACAATGTTCGAGTTTTATGAGAGTAACAATTAAAGATCTTAGGTGTAACGCAATTTTTGAGGAGGCGACAAATCATGTACCAAAAATGTTAAATTATACATTTTTATACAAAAGAAAATAAAAAATTGTATGGAAAACAAAACCTGAAATATATTAACCAGTAAAATTTATTCAAATGTTAAATTTAAATAATATTGTATATCAATTTAGTTTTGCAAGGCAGACCACCACATAAAAAGCATAACCTTTTCTCGAAAATGGTTTGCGAGCGACAAATATTTCCTTATAGATAATTAATTATTGAATCGTTTAAATTCATGTGCTACTATATGAACGTATTGATTTTCAATTGTTCATGAGTTTCTTGTTCAGCAAAAATAAATCTAAAAATGTGTTGTAAATTAGTTCAAGTACAATTTGCCAAAATGTTCAAATTATGTATTGTGTTGTTAATCGTAAAGTGTCGGTAGTTTTCTCGAATTGTAATTTTTGTTTCAAGATGTGTATGTGGTCTTTGAATATGTAAAATTGTTAAAAGGCTTGTGATTTCGAACAAAATTTTAATTGTTGAATGCAAACAACAACAAATTCCAAAATATTACTAACATGAGATGTTATGGTGAAAAAAATTATAATGGACTAGTTAATTTAAGTAAAAACACAGTTATTAATTATACTACTGCAGTTATATCAAAAATAAATACAATAATATTAATTTTAATAACAATTACTAATGAATGATGGATAATACTAAAAAGGACTGATAATATAGAAATGTCAAATTGCAACTAGATAAAAAGAAACAATTACGTAATACTGGACATTACACAATTTAAATATTTAATCAGGGGCGTAACTACCGCCGTATCAGCCGTATCAATGATACGGGGCCCCCATGCCCAGGGGGCCCCCAACGAGCATTAACAGAAATTGAGAAAAACTTTTTATTTATTTCACAAACGACAAAGTCAAAAAATTAATTTATTATTATTGTCGGGACAACCTACATCGATTATAGGCATGTTAGGCCTACGGGGTTTCCCCGTTTAACCCTCAATAAACAATGTACAGTTATGCGTACCCAAAATACAATGATATGTTGACAAGCGACGAACGAACAGCAGGGATTTCTTTTAATAAGTAATATTTTTTACAACTGACCCAAAATGGACAAGAAGTACAACATTTGGTACAGAAATAAAGACGTTAGAAAAAATACAATCATGTGATAATTGCCAGAGTTAGTCGAAGGTTTTATATATTGAAAGTGTTTTGGTTTAGGGGTGATTTGTGGAAAAGTGTTAGTGGTGATTTAAAGAAAACGAGTGAAAAGAAAAGAGATTACGCCAGCGGAGCTATGAAAGGAAAAATTGAACAGAAAAAAGATGAAGTCATAAAAAAAGTGCCAAAAATTTCTTAAATCAAAAAAATATACACTTTTTTGGCAATAGAATACAACGCTGGTCAATTACTTAAAAGGGTATGCCCTATCAGATGGTCTTCAAGGAACGACGCCTTATTAGCAATAAGCAAAAACTATTTATTAATAGTAAAAACTCTGTATAAATTAAATTTAATTTCTAAAAAAAAGATGAACGTGAAGAATGTAAGAAATTAATTAACCTTTTAGAAAGCTATGATTTTTTAGTTCTCGTAATATTTTTTTCTTTATTTTTTCAAATTATTAATCCAATTTCGAAAGCTCTACAGGATGTGAGTAATGACTTACAACAAACTAGCATACTATTAGAAAATCTTTTAAAGAGTCTGCGCGAATTGAAGCATTAAAATTCATTCATTATTTTGTTAAGGAATACTAAGGATTTAGCAAAGAATTGGAATATAAAAACAATTTTTAAAAACAAGAGCCGGAAGATAACAATGCGATTTTTCGATGAGTTATCATAAGACGAGAGAATTTTAGACCCTGAATCATATTTTAAAGTAAACGTGTACTATTGCTGTTTAGATAATAATAATTGCTTCTGGAAAACTGACGACAAAATACTGCAAAGATCTATCAGGTAATCTTTGCGATCAATTGATAGCTATAAAAGCATGCTTAAAATCAGAAATCGAAAATATTCATTCCATTAAGGAACTTGCTGAATTATTATTAATAAAATTTAATAGTATTGCATCCAGTTTTCCGGATGTAATAACAGCTTGCATTTTATTCTTGACCCTTCCAGTTACAACCGCAACTGCTGAAAGGAGTTTTTCAAAATTAAAATTAATAAAAAATTACCTCAGAACATCAATAAAACAGGAACGTCTATCAGACCTGTCTCTAAGAAACATTAGAAAAACTAAAAACATCATCAGCTATAAATGACTTAATAAATCAGTTTGCTGATAAAAAGGCAAGGAGAGTGAATATTTAATTTTAGTTACTTGTAAAATATTAAAAATAATATTCGATGTATATTTGAAAATTTGATAAATAAATGTTCTTTTAATTTTACTAAATGAATTTATTAATCTTTTTATGTTTCTTTAAATTATGAAAAATCTTTAGGCGGGCCCCCAAACCGATTTTGATATGGGGCCCCGCCAAGGCACGTTACGCCCCTGTATTTAATCTATTAAATTGTTTGACAGTAGTAAGCAAAATGATTCATATTTATGACACATTTATTTCAAAATGAAAGACGATATGAATATGGTATAAAGCTGATGATGCACAGCTTTGCTTCTACATGAATTAATATGAGTTTGTTATTCATATATGGTTCTATATGAATAAAAAATGTCATGGAAGGAATCAATATTAATTCAAATAAGTACATAATACGATGATGTAGTGCGTAATGCAAGGTGTTTTTCGCACAATTTGAAATTAATATATATTTTAATTGATTTATAAATCAAATGAGATGTGATCAGAATCTTTGTGCCTGAAGTTCATTAGAATTTTGTTGGACAATTTGCTGTGACGATATAAAGAAAAATCTTGATTTGTAATGATCATTATGATAGCAATGATTTATTTGCTTGGATATGCCCGACTATTTGACACATCTCTTTTATATGTAATCTTTGTAAGCTTTCATTATAGTCCAAGATATTTAAGGGATCTCTTTATTCTTGTGATTATGAAAATAGTTTTCAATCAAATAGGAAGACACCGCATTGTGTTTGTCATATTGACTAGGCGTAGTGCACATGTCTAGAATTTCAGGCGGGTTCTTATTCTGAATAATATATTTTTCATTGAACATCAGAGATTGTTTACCTTCTTAGATCAATGCAATATATCAAATGAAATGGTATTCTGAGGTATATGGAAAAAGTGTCATTACAATTGATAGTAGTATATCAAACGCATTAATTGACCTTCCATCACCTCCATATATAATCAATCAGAAGGATATTTTTAATTTGTCCGGACTTCTTAACAAGAAGTCAAGATGCAAGACTTCTTAGTATGGATCAAATATAATTTATTGTCGACGAAGATATTTCAATACTTTCAGAAATTATTCAAGGTAGTGAAGATGGATTTGTCCAACTCAATTGTAATGATGACAGAATTTTTGGACCTTCCTGACTTGCCTGATATCTGGTACAAGTTATTTTCAATCTTTAACAAAATACACATTTGTATAATATAAATCGTCAAATTTGTGAAATTAAATTAACTTCGAAGGAAATTGAGAATATCATGCAGCATGGATATTAGATAGAGAAAAAGTATTTTGAATAAAATCAATTCGTAATCACCCGACAATTGATAGTTGGAAGATAATTGCATCAGTAATAATAAATTATATTTAACGAATTTTAAATATTCAATGAGCAACACAATGTAACGCGTAAGTTATGACAGTATTTTTATTACTTTTTATGACAGTATCTTTTTTACCAATATTTATAAATCGAAAACTACCAATACACGAATACTAATCAAGAATACATACAAATAAATATTACAATTTAAATATTTCAAGGTGGTAATTATAATGTAATATTATATAATTAGTCATTATAGTTCTTTTGTTTTTTTGTCTGTTTATGAATATAATTACCAAATGCAACGTAACATAAGATTTATTTTTGCCCATACATGATACTGCACATCGCGAAAGTGAAAAAGTTTGACTTTTTATGTCGTTGCTTGTCTTATATAAACTCTAGTCGAATACGTTAATTTTTATCTAAACGATATATAAATTTTAGAAAAAGTAACATCCACGTGCTCGTTTCGATGACTTTATAAGCTATTTCACAAGTTTCTGTAAGTTAAATACATATTTCAGATTATGTTTATGGTGCAAAAAGCTTCAAGCTTTTGAAGAAAAGCAATGCAAAGCAAAACCAATTTTTTATTGGACGTTTTGGATATATGTTTTGTCTCCTGCCTCAATAATTCTTTCATAAGATGTTTAAATTGTTACGACGCTTTTTTTCGTGGTATTCCTAGTAATCCTAATGTACATGCACTATCCTAAAATTCTTGCAGATAATGATTGGCCAGGTGTTGTGAGTTCCCATGTAGAAATTAATATGGTCTGAATCTACAAGCAATATACAATCTACATTGGTCAAATTTGAAACCAATATCGGCTGGCCATAAAAATTGAACATTTTTTATATTGAGGCCATATAGTTAAACCAACATTGGTCTATATTGGTCTATATCTGGCCATTTGGAACCAACATTGGTCTATATTGGTCTATATTTGGAAATTTGGAACCAATGTTGCCTACAAATTGTTGAATGTTGGTAGGTAATATACAATTAGACAGAGAGCTGGTGAACATTTAGAATTATTAATTATTGAATTATTCTGAAACTTATAACTGAAATATTACACAAATATTTGAAGATTTGAAGTTGAAATAATATAATGCATAAATCAATGTCATTTATTTAACAATAAAACACCTGAAATGAACATTAACGTAAATTTATTAAAAATGTTTTTGTGGAAATTCATTTATTAAATATAAACAATGATACAAATATATAACTGCATTAAAAATATGATTTTTCATAAAACACAAAAGTGTCATGAATATTGATTATTTTTTAATGGATATTTATTAATACATATCAAGAATTTTTTTTTTTAATAATAACAAAAGCAAATTAACTTTCCTAATTATAACATCGTCACTCGACAAAATATTTTTGACCAAGTTTGCATTGTCATTTAAAACTTGTATTCCTTGTTAATATAAATATTATTCATTATGAAATATTTATGAAAGCATTGAAATAAGATTATGAAATAGGATTGACTTAACTATTCCCTTTAGAAATGATAACTTTTATCTTATCGTCTAGAACAGTGACTGGGAAGTTTTTTCAATCATAACCCCAAAATATTTTTGACCAAGTTTGCATTGTCATTTAAAACTTGTATTCCTTATTAATATAAATATTATTCATTATGAAATATTTATGAAAGCATTGAAATAAGATTATGAAATAGGATTGACTTAACTATTCCCTTTAGAAATGATAACTTTTATCTTATCGTCTAGAACAGTGACTGGGAAATTTTTTCAATCATAACCCCAAAATATTTTTGACCAAGTTTGCATTGTCATTTAAAACTTGTATTCCTTGTTAATATAAATATTATTCATTATGAAATATTTATGAAAGCATTGAAATAAGATTATGAAATAGGATTGACTTAACTATTCCCTTTAGAAATGATAACTTTTATCTTATCGTCTAGAACAGTGACTGGGAAATTTTTTCAATCATAACCCCAAAATATTTTTGACCAAGTTTGCATTGTCATTTAAAACTTGTATTCCTTGTTAATATAAATATTATTCATTATGAAATATTTATGAAAGCATTGAAATAAGATTATGAAATAGGATTGACTTAACTATTCCCTTTAGAAATGATAACTTTTATCTTATCGTCTAGAACAGTGACTGGAAAATCTTTTCAATCATAACCCCAAAATATTTTTGACCAAGTTTGTATTGTCATCTAAAACCTTGTATTCCTTGTTAATATATTTATTATATATCATTATATATTATCAATATGAATAATTTATGAAAGCGTTAAAATGAGATTGTAAAATGTAATTGACTCTACTTTTACCTTAAAAAATAATGACTTCATATCATAGTCTAGAATCTTGCTATGCAAATGTACAGATTTATTGACATTCCACATTGCATTTATTATAATCAAACATTATGACTATTCTGTCAATATTTATATTTTCCCTTTCTATAACTTATTTAGTTACAAACTTTTGATGAAAACCTTTTCGATAAATTTTATTACTAAGCAAACAAGTTTCTCTTCTTTCTGCGCTTACAACAATATTACCTAAAAATAAATAAGAATTTTTAAATGCAGAGAGAAATAATTATATTATAGCAACTATTGAAACTTACCTTTTATAAATATGAAAGTTTAGAATTTTTTTCTCTCTACTATATTATTATTTCCTGAAAATAAGTAAGCATAAGTTTTAAATGAATAGACAGAATAATATTGAGAAGTATTATATGCATTCACCTGGTAGTAAAATGCGCGTAAAATTCTCCTTGCCATAAATTAGGTTATGTTATATTTGATGTCTATAATATATTTCACATAATATATACGGCAGATTTCTCAACGCTGTTAAACTCCTGATCAAATTAGAAAATCTTAGTGTAAAAATGTTATTGAAGACATGCCAATCTTTTTGAAAATATTCTCGAATATTTCAGCTTCAGACATGTATAATTAAACATAAGACACGACACAACACTTCTCACTGTTATATTTTATTATAACTTATAACTTATAACACAACCTACGCACATACATACATTATCACTATTTTTTAAATTAAAACATAATTTGACTATTTACAATCGAATATAAAACACATTTTATCAAGTGACGCTAAGAAGTGGCTTGTCTATGATTAAAAAACCATTTTGTAGTATTAATGCGCGTCAATCATAGAATGTACTAGAAACGTATTCATCCGCGCCAAAAAATAGAAAACTCATAGCTTTATTAAATTCAAAATATTTAATAAATTTGTAAAGAAACTACAATATATATTATTATTCATTATTAAATTTGTATTAGAATACTTAGTTTTTCTTTCATACAACTAAATTTCGTATTGTAAACCGTTTGGAAAATAAGCTATTTAGACTCCTGTAATTTAAGAAAAAATTCCAAATTCATATTGTCAAAGATAAACCATATAAAGTATTATACATTGTTAGAATCGTCTCAAAATTTTTAATTTTTCTTTCATATATCACAATTCCGTATTTCAAACGGTTTGGCCTATGGGCAAGTTGCAGTGCTAAAATTCAAGAAAAATTAAAAAATCTGAAAATAATTATATGAACACACATATTGAATTATATATCATTTTATTCGTAATTTTATTCCGCATCTTTCGTCTGAATAAACTTTTTACGTATCTTTTACATTTTAGCTTGTAGCATGGAATATGCGTGAATAATCACATGCTTAAATATTTCAATTCATATATCTGGCGTATATTGTTTTCGTTCCGCGTGGCCCGTTAGCTAAGCGCTAGCGATGCTGCTTCTAATCCTCGTAGTCTCAGGTTCGATCCCAGACAAGACTTTTGTTTTTTATTTTAAATATAATAACAATAATTAAGATTTTTTTTTTAAATTTGGGCTAATTTGATTCAGAATGACAAAATTCGTCAAAACATATAATTAGCAATGTGGATTTTCCCAAGAAAACAAACCTCTACTGTGGGAAACAATATTTATTATTAACATTAGAACAATATTTAATAGTCAATTATAAAAAAATGTTGCATCAATATTTATTTTTTATTTTGAGGACAATATTAGCTTATGATAAAAAATTTTGTACCCGATGATAAAATTTTTTGCATAAATATTTATTTTTCAATTTGACGATAATATTTTGTACCTGATGATAAAAAATGTTGCATCAATATTTCTATTTCAATTTGTGGACAATATTTGTCAGCTGATGATAAAAAAATATTGCATCAATATTTATATTTCACTTTGAGAACAATATTTTTTAGCCTATGATAAAAATGTTGCATCAATATTCATATTTCACTTTGGGAACAATATTTTGTAGCCGATGATAAAAAAATATTGCATCAATATTTATATTTTGTTTGAGGACAATATTTATCAGCCCATGATAAAAAAATATTGCATCAATATTTCTATTTTATTTTGAGGACAATATTTATCACCCGATGATAAAAAATATTGCATCAATATTTCTATTTTAGTTTGAGGACAATATTTATCAGTCGATGATAAAAAAATATTGCATCAATATTTATTCTTCTATTTGAGGACAATATTTATTAGCCGATGATAAAAAATATTGCATCAATATTTCTATTTTAGTTTGAGACCAATATTGGACAAGGCCATTTATAGAGATTATTGCCTCAATATCGGCTGACGTTGGCCTGATCGATTAGTTGACATCATCACAGAACCGACGTTCGCCGATATTTTTGCAATATAGGTAATCACGGCCACAGAAAACCGATATTGGTAATATATTGTACCGATATTAATTTCTACATGGGTTAGTAATCAGGACAGACTAAAATGTCACAGGTAGATTTTTCCTTTGATACTTTGGAATTTTCATTGCGATCATATTGGTTCTCGATTTCATCATAAGTTTGCTAATCGCTTTCAGATTGCAGCTCATTTAGAAAAACAGTATATATCTTTCTATATAACTCTTCAGTCTTCTTTGTCTTCAATTTCCTTATAGTATTTCTTTATTTTTCTTTTAAATTTATCGTCATCATTGGTCATCTTTGGCAATTCGTTATATATTTTGCTAGCACCCCATATGACTTTTTCTCTCAAATTTTTCTTTCTATTGTGTTCAATGTGAAAATTGCTGTGTTGTCTAGTGTAGTGTTCATGTATATCTTGTGTCTTGCATATCGTGTATTAGTTTGCATTTCTCTATTTTAATAATGTTATTTAGTGAATGATTATTTGTTTCTCTCTGTAAGTATTTGGTGAGTGTTAGATGTGGAAAATTATATGCTATTTTTATGGCTTTATTCATTATTCTCTTTATGCCATTTAGGTTAGCTTTAGTTGTTTGGCTCCATGCTGTTATCTACATCTACATATAGATATATATAAAAATAATTCGGGTTTTCCTTCCTGACGATTTAACTTCAGAACGCAAGAACCGATTTCGACAATTTTGCATTCGTTGGAAAGGTGCATGGCATCGTGCCCTAATGCAAATTGCTGGAACTTCATGCACCATAATTAAAAATTCGAGTAATAACATTAGTGAGAATTATCAGAATTAGGCTTGGTTAGGCCAACAAGCAATTCTTGCCGCAAAGAATAATGATGTACGCGCACTGAATTTCACCATTCAATCAAAAATTGCTGGCTATTTGGTGGCATACCAATGATTCCGACTGGTCTTTCGTTTGACCTTAAACGATTGCAATTTCCAATTCGCCTTGCGTTCGAAGTAACAAGTCGCAAGGCCAATCGCTTAGTGTTTGCGGGATAAATTTCAAATAGATTATTTAGAAAATCATTGTTTTTCACATGGACAGTTATACGTTGCCTGTTCACGAGTTGGGAAACCATCCGCTTTGTGTTAACGTCAGACCACCAAAAAACAAAAAATGTGGTTTACGAAATATCACTTGAATGAAACGGATAATTTGCGGATTCACTTTCATTTGCCTATAGAAGTTCAACTAAAAAGCACTTAATTTTTGTAATCGAAATAAATTCATTACTGTTGTGTAATAAAATCAAATTTTTCCTTTTCAAATATAAAACAAACAAAAAATTTCTTCACATTTCTCACAAAACCATCTGGTGGCGAAACGGAGTTTATTGGGTTTGCTAGTTCCATATAAAATTATAGGTATTATTTGCGTTTTAAGAATCAGTATTTTATTGTTTTTGCCGAAAGAGTGGATCCTTTTCAATGTCCCTGTTAATGTTCCTATTTTTCTTTTTATTTTGTTTATATGTTCTGTCCATGTCAGTTTTTCATTTATTATGAGTCCTAAGTATTTTATCTTTTCACTTCTTCCATTTCTCTATTATTTACTTTAATATTTAGTTTTGTGTTTTCGTTTTTTTTTTCTATGTTTGGAATATATGTATTTTGTTTTATCGATGTTAATTGCTAGTTTATTTTTAGTTATCCAGTTAGTTTTTAGTATATTTTCATGTCCGTGTTTATAGTATCTTCGAGTCTTTTTTTTATCCTTATCTGCATATACTATGGCAATATCGTCTGCATATAATATGTATCTTCTCCTTAATTTTGCGTTTTTAAAGTTATTGGTGTATAATAGATATAATAAAGGTCCTAATACAGAACCTTGTGGGACTCCACAAGCTATGCTACATCCTCCACTTGTGAAATTTACCACATTCGTCTTTACTACCCTTTCCATGAGGAAATCTTTGATAATGCTGTGAGACAAACCCTCTATAACCAAATCTATTAGTTTATTGAGTGATATGCCATGATCTGTGTCGAAAGCTTTTTATAAATCAATAAAAATTGCAGCTCTATGCATATTTTTCTCAAGGTGCTGACTGATGGTATTAGTCAAATCTATTAGGGCACCTTGTGTATTTGTCGAAGGGAGGAAACCATATTGATGTTTATCTATTTTTTGAATGAGCAAATTTAGTAACCTTTCTTTAATTATTTTTTCATATATTTTCGAAAATGTATTAGTTATTGTTATGGATCTGTAATTATTTGTATCAGTTTTGTTTCCTGTTTTAAAAATTGGTTTTATTGTAGCTGTTTTGAGGCACGATGGAAAAGTACCTCTTTCTATGCAGCTATTGATTAAAAAACTGAGTAGTGAAGCTATTTGATTATTTTTTTTTAATAATTCTTGCTGTTATTGCTTGCTGTATATTAAGAAAAAACATTGATCATCATATCATAGATAGACCGAAGGAAAGTAATATGCATATAGAATAATATACAAAAATGCAAAAAAATATTGTTTATTCACTAAGTTAGACTTTGTTTTTTGTTTGACAGTAATTGTATATTTGGTTTACACACAGTTTTAATTGATCCTTTAAATGTGCATCTGTAATTTGCGTTCTTAAATTTGTTTTTTTTTTTTTTAACATGAGAGAAAATGTGTCGCGTTTTGGTAAATTCGGTTCGGTAATTCCGGTAAACAGTGTTCGGTAAACAGTGACCTTGTTCTCGAAGGCATGGAGATTCAACACTATTTTCAAATATTTAGATGGGATTATTTTTAGATTTCTTGCTGTATAATCTCCAAGTCAAGTGGCATTTTGCCGTTTATTGTTTGGAGAGCATTGCTTGCCATAGTACGGCATGCCTTATTATTTAATACAGTTCTTTTCTGGTCATCTCTGGAGATTCCCTTGATCACTAGCGCTAAGTCATCTGCATATGCAACATAACGTCCATGCAGAAGTTTTATGCAGCACGTCCAATTATTGATCCCTGTTGACATCCCTTCTGCGTTTTTCTCTTAACTATTTTGGTGTTGTCTGTTGCATAAGAATTTCTCATTTTAAAGTAGGCCTTAACTACATTTACCACGTGGCTGTTCAATTTGGCCTGCGTCAGCCTATGTATATGGGCCACCATAGTTATCAAATTGTTATATTTATACACAAATTCATTTCTTTATACTTTGCGTGGATACGCTCTACTGGTATTTTCTCGAAGACCTTACCCATCACTGGCAGAAGAGCAGTGATGAAAAAGCGGTATGATTTTGCTGTCTCTTCTGTCTGTTTCACCCCTCTTTTGGAAAATGCATCGACAGGAAAACTACCTTCTTGGAAGCAGTTATTTAATATGACTACTAGATAGAATTGCTTCTTTATTTTCAGAAGGCAGTTCAAGTGATAATAGGGGAAAACCTTGTTTAGTTTATCACACACAATTTTGTATACTATATCCTAAGGGTCTTCGTTACCTACGCTGGTTACAAAGCCTCTCCATGAAGTAGTTTTGTGTTTTCTTATTTCTCTAACGTATCTTTTTCTTCCCTTTTTGTAAGCCTGTGCTTTCATCAATATATCGTCAAGGCATAGTCTCTTGGCCCGCAATAAAATCAATAAATGTATAAAGAAATCCAAAAGTTTGATAAAGTATCAAATCGGGCAGTCAATGTTGGAGCTGCAGTATCAAGTATGATGTAGTAAAGATTAATTTTAAAATTTTCTTCTGTAGTCAATTGAATGTCTTCATCTCCTTCATACTAATTTGTTTAGGGTGGCGTCGGCGACGTACACTAATTTCAGCAGGAAAATCTGTCTCTGTTTCTAATGCTTCATATAGTTCATTAGCCAATTGCAATTAATTTGCGAAACTTTCATTATTTCTAATGCTTTCGGAAAATTTCAATACTTAATTGATTCAGTACACGAACTAACATTTCAAGAAACTTTTTACGTCATTTTCTAACAATTTTCATATCTCTTTCTAACAATTTACGCTTAAAGCCAGTGTCAGATAGGAAAAATGTTACACATGCGTGGATGAGCTGACAAATGATTGACCTAATTTAATAGTCTACACAAGTGCAAGAATAAGTATGAAAGCAAATTTTGCACTTTTCGCATCTCATACAAGAACTGTTACATGCTTGATTAGCCTGTGTAACCACATATGAAGGATACATTCCACTGTTTATCGGAAATAATTTGCATCTGCTTTATATTTTCATTTCTCTTATGCATTTTTACTGTCTCTCTCTGTCTTGTTGATATACAAGTTCAATTTATTCTTTTATTTCTATAACAAAAGGCTTCCACTTCAGTCCTTAACACCATATCAATGGCCTTATCCATTCTCTTACTGTACTTTCTTCCCATGACTCGTTTCTTCATTTGATTATGATGGCTTTCTAAGAACATGTCCTATAGCAATATGCTCATGTAGTTTCACGGTAGCAGTAAGCTTTCCTAAAATATGTTACAAATGATTTTGTATCATCATCTCCCTTAAGCTCATCCAAACATTTATTTAAACAAGTCCTGAATTCCCTCTCATCTAAAATCATTTTTATTGTTATCAATTTCTCATAAATTAAGTCTATCTTTTCTTTATTATCAATCTTAGCAGCTGCTGCCCTCTTCCGACTTCTGGACACGTGCCAAGAGCATTACAGTTTATGTTGTGGAGCGCCCATGACAGATAACCAAGCGTTGAAATATGCTGGGCAGTCACCTGTCATGAATGACTTTGTATTGATTTTACCGACTGCCTCAGAGATTTCTTCAAAAAATATTTTACACGTTACTTCGTTTTATCTGTTTGCAAAAAAAAAATGCAACTGGAACTCCGCTTCCAAACTCATCAATCCCTATTAATGTATGCAACTGGTAATTGTAATAATTTGTTCCATTCAAAGCAAATTCTGTCTGTGCCAAATTCCTTCATTTCCGCCTGCTTCTTAGTCATTGTTATTAACATATAATCTTCCTTTCTAAGCCTATAATCAACAGTGTTGACATTTTTATGAAACAATACTGAAAATTCACACCCAAAGGTTCACTCTGATATAATCAGTTGGGTGTTTGTATGTACGGTATGGTTTCAAATTTTTTTCTTATGTTCCACACTTCTTTACTGGAGACTAAAGCTTTCAGTGGTAATTTATTATTATACGATGCTTCAGGTATATTACCAATGATACCAAAAATTCCTTTGATTTGTCTCTGTAATTTTTTAATCATTCGAATATATTTAGCAAGTTTTTGATGTCCCAAATGCGTCTTCCAGTAGTGAACAACCACCTGATCATCATTCTTAAACTGTTGATACAATTCGAGAGGGACATGCTTTCCCAATCTTTCTACTATTGATAATCTTTGACAATCTGCCTGTGCATTCTCGAGAAGTATATGATCTATTATAGTTATAATACAGAATTGTACCCCCATCGCTCATTTTGTATTCTGCAGTGTCTTTAACAACAAACCGTACACCAATCATACCTTGACATGTATAAAATAAACAAATATTACATAATCTAAAATAATCTAACTTCTCGGTTTTTTGCCTCGCTGAACCTTTTAAGTATTTCCTCATAGCTAATACTACCTGCATTTCAGCTTCAATTGACAAAACGGATAATACAGATAGTCTTTCTTGGCTCATAGTGCTTCTCAAATACGTTTTAATCAATTTTAACGTAGAGAAACTTCTCTCTGTGGAAGCTGTGCTAATTTGAACTGTGTTCATAATTCTGATTGCTATATACACTATTGGATATATGGCGTCCCCCGACATATAGCCAAAAGTGATCATAGCAAACAGGATCATCTTTTATTATATTTTGTGTTTAAAATATTGTTCTGATCATACTATAGATATATTTCTTCTAAATTATTTTTTATTATGTATTGAAGTAACTGTTTCGCGTTTTTTACAGACTCTGGTATATTCATTTTAAATAGTTGCAGTTCTTCGTATAATTCAAATAGTTGTATGTCACTATGTTCGTTTTGTCGAAGAATTATGCCCAAGTTATTACAATGTTTGAGAAGGTCTTCTTTTGAAATAGTATTTGAATAATCGATACCATAAATAAAACCAAATTGCTCGTAATAGTTATTAAGTGCTTTAAATCGACATTCGATGTCGACTATAATGGCATTGATCATTGTATTAAAGAAATTAACTCTACTGCTTTTCCAAAGATTGAATGGGTTCATTTATTTGTTTTTTTCTGATTAATCTTCTTTTTTTAAAGTTTGAATCTATTTTGAACTTACTTTTTTCTACAAATAATCGAGCTTGAGTAACACTACTGTCAAAACCTGTGTTGCGAAATTCGTGAATTTAGCTGCAAAATGACCGTAAAGTATCAATAGCCACTTTCAAGTTGACTTGAACTGATTCCCATAGTTTGCTTATATTGTTGATACGTAGTAAGATCTCGTACCATACGTGTATCGCAACAATAAATTCAAATCTCATTATTTTCTTCAAGACTGCGTCACAGTCGCTTAGAGTTTCCGAATCATCACTTATAGTTTGCAGCTCATTCACACATTCTATAACATCATCAAATTGCAGAAATATTGCTTTAACAGTTCCGATTCTGCTTTCCCATCGCGTGTCAGAAAGAGGTTTTAATGTCAATTTTAATTTAATTCTTACGATGTTCTAACGCTTACTTAATTTTGCAAACAGTACAAATATTTTATTAACAAAACTAAAAAACTTTTATGCTGTTCCAGAAGATTTAGCGGCATCAACTAAAAGTAAGTTCCAGATGTGGCATCCGCACGGCGTAAAGAATGCTCTGGGATTTATATCGAGTATTCTTGTTCTGACACCTTTATTAATATCGCCCATATTAGCGCCATTATCATACCCGTGTCCTCGACAGTTTTGAATGTCTAGTCCATTTTTGTCTAATTCTTCTAGTATTGATTTTGTTATGTACTCTCCCGTTGTTTCTGCGACGACAATAAAACCAACAAAATGTTCCTCTATTTCTCCTGTTGAGTTACAAAATCTTAACATTATGGGCATTTGTTCAACGCGACTGACATCCCTAATACAATCGAGCAAGAAGGCGTAGTATTTTGCTTTTTTAACTCTTCCTTTGATTTCATCAACTACTGACTTAGACATTAACGCAATCAGTTCATTTTGAATGTCGTGGCTCAGATAATGCTGAGTTAATGTTTTTTCATTAATGCGATGCATGTGTTCTCGTAGGGTCGAATCATATTTCGATAACAACTTGAATGAATCTATAAAATTACCACTATTCCCGCTATTGCTAAACTTAAGAGATTCTCGATGGCCTCTAAATGATAAGTTGCGTACAGCTAAGCTTAGTTTATTACATCGATCAATCTTTCAAATAAGTTAAACCTGTACTTTTGCGAATCTTTAATCGATTTTTTATTATCCTTATCTATTGTTTTTCCGTGTTTTATTCCTTTATATAATTCCATCCATTTAATTATGCATTTCTTGTGTCCTTGGCTTTATTCATGTCTTTGTAATATTCGGCTCAAATCTTTCCAATCACAACGTTCTTCCATAACTACCTGTGTCTGGAAATGTGAAAAAAGTCTGCATGGAAAGCAATAAACTTTATCTCGACAAATGGAATAAACTAGTCATCTTCGATGTTGCGTTTCGCCGTTACTTAATTTTCGAGTGAAATGAAATTTGGAAAAATGTCCATTATTTGCGTCTTTTGGGTAACTTTCATCAGATATCTTTAAATTTTGATTGGGTCCGTTTTGAATTAGGTCATGACGTTGTGCATTGTTTAATGGCAATATCCACTTTTCTGGATCTATGTCTATAAAAGACTCTTTTAAATGAACTTCTTGTACATGATTTTTTGAATCACACATCGTTTCAATTTCCAACTCATTATTGGGTTTGGACACTTGGAACATAGCAGATTTTATGAACAAATTAGAATATAATTAGAAATTATTATATAAGAATATTATGAAGATTAGACTGGCGCGTATAGTTTTTATTATTCTTATCCATTGCTTTTTTATTGTGTCTAGGCATCTGAATTAGCTTATTTTACTGTAAGACATTGTTTATCACTTTTACACCAGTTTTTAGTAAAGAATATTATGAGAGATTTGGAAAAATAGCATTTAAATTATTTTTAGTGCAGCTGCAATTAAATTATTGAAGAACATTCTTTTTAGGAGTTTCTAATAGTTTTAATTTAATATTGTCTACAGTGCATGGTCTATGTATGAAATTATGTAATACTTGACAACATTTATGAAATAATAAAAAAAATATTGTCACTAGAACCTTCACAGAATTTCCTGTTTTTGATTTCTTCATAGAATGAACCACAATTGACCTTTACAATTGGAAGCTGAATGACGAGATGATGAATTGTTTGTAATCAATTTTCTTAAGTAGGATATTAAAGAATAAGGATTTCTTATTAGAATTTGGTTTCTTATTAGATCCACCTTGCCTTTTTGTTCTGCCAAAAGAGTTCCAAGAAATCCTGATTAAAATTTCGGGTACGCAAATAATTAAACCCATTCAGTAATCAGATTTTTTCTCAAATATGTTCCAACCTAATCAGGTTAATATCAAACACTATAATTAAATGTGTTGTATTCAATGAAACATTTAGAAAGGGCTCTAACCAGTAGAAGAATGTGGTGTAGTATTATATGTGAAGGTAGAGTATGGTACCCATAAATCCCAATCAGACTGATCTGGTTTTAAAAATTCCGAATATACTCTACCAGAGTTCTGTGAGATCTTTCGAGAGCTTCTTAGACTGAGGGTTATATGCAGTCGTTTGAATTTTATTTTTATTTTTAAAATTTTGCAAACCTGCTTGAATAACGCATTTAAAAAATTACTACCTTGATCTGTAAGTATTTTTGAAGGCACACCGTAGTTACAAACAATGTTTCCTACAAAAGCTCGTGCTACGCTTTCAGAGTCCTGGAATTTGAAAGAGATTGCTCGACTAAATTTAGTTAATAGGTTTTGGAATGTTAAAATACATTTATTTTGATTAGGAGTCTCGGTAAAAGGTCCGACTATATCAAGCGCGCATTTTTCGAATGGCTTCGTGGGAGTGCCTGTAATTACCATTGGAAATTTATTTGATTTGTAATTTTTATTTCTTTGGTAAATCTCGCAATGTTTTATATAAACCTTTAAATCTTGTTTGAGATTTGGCCAATTGTATTTCAAAACAATTCTTTTGAAAGTTCGTTTGAATCCTTGATAACCTCTTATGGGTGTGACATGAAATTCTCGAAATATAGTTTCCTTATCACTGGGAGTAAGAATGTTAGTTAACGGATAATTAAGTATATATATAAGGCAAGTTTATAAGCAATATTTTACAAAGGGTGGTTTTTCCCACACCACCTTTTTTATTACAAATAGAAATCATTTTCATAATTATTTATTCTCCCCTATTAAATCAATCAGTTAAAATTTCATTCATTAAAGTTGTACAACTTCATTTTTTGTCCTTAGCTTGTTTTCTAAATTTTCTTACTAATTCAACTTTACATGTCATTGGTGGCATAATATCTTGATAATCAATTTTATTATATTTTTTAGTTTTATTATAACTTGATACATTTTCAATTTTTTTTAAAATATCTTTATCTGAAATATTATTTTCTAAAAATGAATTTCTTATTTTTTTATTTGTGGCATAATATCAACTCCTAATATATTTATGTTATGAATATTATTTAGTAACTATTTATATTTAATGTTATTTATTTTATTTATGTTATAAATATTATTTAGTAACTATTTATATTTAATGTTATTTATTTTATTTATGTTATAAATATTATTTAGTAACTATTCATATTTAATGTTATTTATTTTATTTATGTTATAAATATAAAAAAGATAACTTTAATAATAATGATCCAATATCAAAAGTAGTAGATTTATTATTAGAAAATACTGAAGATTTAACAACAATTTTTAAAGAGGGAGGTTTGTATAAAGAATTAACAAAAAGATTAGTAAAAAAAATGTTGAATTCTGAAATGCAAAATTATTTAGAACATGAAAGAAATCAACGTAGTAATAGTAATAATATCCCTAATGGTACAACTTCAAAAAAATTAATAACTCAACAAGGTGAAATTGAAATTGATGTACCAAGGGATCGCAATAGTGATTTTACTCCTGTAATAGTTGCAAAAAGACAAAGAAGATTTGATGATTTTGATTAACAAGTTCTTTCATTATATGCAAAAGGAATGACTTTATCTGATATTAGAATGCAATTACAAGAGTTATATCATGGCGCTGATATTAGTGAAAGTGTTATTAGTCAAATTACTGATTGACGTCAAAGCATGACAAAATCGACCATTAGATAGTGTTTATCCTATTGTTTATTTTTATTGTATAGTAATTAAAGTACGACAAGATAAACGGATTATTAATAAATCAGTTTATATAGCTTTAGGAGTTGATTTAGAAGGTAAAAAATATGTTATAGGTTTATGAACTAGTGAAAATGAAGGTTCTAAATTTTGACTAGCAAATTCAACAGAAATGAAAAATCGAGGCTTAAAAGATATTCTTATTGCTTGTAGTGATAATTTAACAGGAATGTCAGAGGCAATACAATCAGTTTATCCTAAAACCGAACATCAATTATGCATTGTTCATCAAATTAGAAATAGTTTAAATATGTTTCATACAAACACCGAAAATCACTAGTTGCAGATTTAAAACCAATTTATAGTGCATGTAGCGAAGAGCAAGCAATGCAAGCTTTAGAATCGTTTGAAAATAAATGAAATAAACAATATCCTCAAATTGCTAAATCTTGATATAAAAATTGAGAAAATTTAATGGTTTTTATTAGTTATCAAGCAGAAATCAAAAAAGTGATTTATACTCTACAAATGCTATTGAATCTGTTAATAGTCAATTACGAAAAGTCATCAGAAATAAAAAAGTTTTTCCAAATGATATGGCAGTTTTCAAAATATTTTATTTAGCAATTGAAAATATAACAAAAAAATGAACAATGCCCATTCAAAATTGAAATACAGCAATTGCTCATTTTATGATAAAATTCGAAGACAAAATTAATTTGAACTAGTAACTTTGTAAAACAAAAACACAGATTATTAAAAAGCCTCTAGCAATATTCAAAATTATCTGAATTTATGAAAATGAAAATATTAACACTATGAATTAACTCCTCATCAAAAATCTAATGTGTTATATTTCAGTTTGTAAAAAAAATAAAACATAAAATTCAATAATATTAAATTTTTGTTCAGATTGATGACTTTTTTTATTTCACCACTAATTTTCTACAAAATTTCAAAATTAAAGATTATGAAATTATTGTTCCTTTCTGTTAAATTATTTTATATAATTGGATAACCTATATATTTAGCAATTCCGCAATGATTATTATTCATTATGATTTTAAAATATCCTTTTTCTCCCCATTCTTCACCCCATGAATTTTTTACAATCTAATACTTTTTACCGCGACTTTCACCATAACCAGTTATTAGTACAAAGTGATTAATTTTGTTATTATTACAATATCGGTCATAATAAATACCCTCGGAATAAAATTGAAATGAGGGTGACTCTATATTAATTCCACTTGCGATTGGGCAAATATTGGATAAAATTTTTTTGATTTGTTCTTCATTAAGATTTTCTAAAATTTAATAATCTTTAATTTTGAAATTTTGATTTATCATATCATTATGATGACATGAATAAGATTTTCTTCCTAAATATGGATAATATTCTGAACGTTTTATTCCATTCTTTTTCATATATTCAAAAGAAGAATCCAAATATCCTCCACCACAACCATTTCCTTCAGTTACGCAGTCCAAAAGATTTTGTTCGCTAAACGAAATTAATTTTCCGTTTTTTAAAAAGTGTTGCCCTTCCAATGCTCCCACCTGAAAAAATGATAAGTTTAAAAAGAATGAAATTTTAAATTTTATCTTTAAAAGGTGAAAAAATATATGATATTAATTCCGTTAAATTTAAAATTGAAGCTGTAGTATTTTTTAAATTTAATTAATAAAATCTATAATTACCGCTCCAAATGTCCAACAGCTTCCACATTCACCTTGATTTTTTATGCTTGTTACTGCTCCAGCTTTTTTCCAATCTAATTCTTTATTATCATTATAATCTAATTCTTTATTATCATTATAATCGAATTCTTTATAATCATTATAGTCCAATTCTTTATTATCATCATTATATTGAAAAATGTTAAAATAATCAAAATTTTTTAATTTTTTTTTGTTTTTCTACTGTTGGTAAGTATATCATACTACCACCCATTCTTTTTAAAAAATCTTCATGGGTTAAATCTGAATACATATTCATTTTCATCTTAAATAAGCTTGGCATTTTTCTTTTCATATTTTGTTCTTCAGTTTCATTTATAAACTTTAAATTATTACAAAATATGTTTTTGCTTTTCTGTTCATCTTCGTATGTGTAATTTTTTTGTTTTTTTAACTATAAAATTAGTATAATGTTAGATTAAAATTCTTACAAAAGTTAATTTTAAAATTTTCAAAGATTTAAAAACTAAATTTTTATCAGAAACAATTACTTTTGTAGATTTAGAATATTAAAGTATACAAAAAAATACATATTTTTTATTATCTAAGCTAAAACTAAAGAAAAACAAAACTATTTCAAAAATGAGAGTAGTTTTTGAAATTTTTTTAACTATTTTTATTAAAAGTAGAATTATAATTGAAAAATATAGAAATCATAGAAATGTATTTATTTTAAGTTTTAATTTAATATCTTAAATTTATTTATTAATAAACTTGTTACCTTAAAATTTTCCCATTCTTTTTCACAATAGTCAGTTTCATAAGTTCTAATCTTTATGATAGATATCATAAAACAAAAAATAATTAACTTCATTTTTCAAGAGTAAAAAAATTATTAGATTTTAATAAAATTTTTAACTTTTATAAACATATCACTTGTCAATGTTTTTATATATAGCAAATATCATAAGTCAATGCTTTCATATATAGCAAATATCAGAACATAAAAAAGCAATTATGATATCAAAAACAAAGGAACATAAAAAGCAATTATTATATCAAAAACAAAGGAACATAAAAAAGCAATTACGATATCAAATCAATATTTCGCGGTTGATTGTTATATTATATTTATTTTATCATTTTAATATTTTTACGCTCTGTTTTTTCGGCTGTGGTTATGTAAATTGTATGATTTAAACCTTGATAGTTCACAGCAATATGACTTTTTATTCCTTAAATATTTTTACACCAGCATCATAACCGTTATTTTCAGTATTATCTTTGTTTTTAACATTTTGTGAATCAATTATACAAAAACTAGTTTGTTCTTTGTGACCATTGTTGATACGAAATTTTCTAATTATTTTTTTTAAAAATAGTTGCCATGTGCTAAGTTCTTTACCATTATTTTTACTTAAAATTTGAAAATAATAATATATAATTTTTCATTTTGGAAAATTTTTTGGCAATATTTTTTATTGACAACCATTTTTTAATACATATAAAAATGCACAAAATACTTCATATAAATCATTTAATTTTATAAAAATGAAAGAGTTAAGTTCCTAAAAAAAATGAATTTAAATAATTATAATAATTATAAAAAAGGAATGGTTATAAAAGTTAAAATACCAGTTGATATAAATAAATATGATAAAAAAAATAAATTATATGATATAATTATATAAGTTTTGAGATTCAAGTATAAACAAATAAAATAAATAAATAAATGATTAAGTAGACTATTACTTTAAAATCTACTTAACTATTGATCCAATACAAAATTTATGCATGCATCTTTACTAAAATAAAAGTTGGATAAATGTACACAATTAAGTGGTTTTGTTGTTCTGTCAACATCAGTTAGGTTAGATATTTCAAAGATGTCCTACGGTGGTCGCGAGTCAGATATCGCCGTGCGATATCTATACTGGTGTAGAATCGGTCTCAATAGCACATTCGTCACTTCGAAGCGGCGATGTCTTATGTCGCCGGCGCGACATCAGTGCGACTATTGCTCTGAAGTCGCGTGCTTACTGGGTAGTGATTGTGAATTAATTATTGTTTATTCTTATTAATTTTGTAACAGATTATTTTCACTACTTCGTAAAGTGCTATCGAAGCAAAAACAAACAAAAAGCAATGTGGTCGGTCTCTCATTAAATCTGAAGTAAATTTAAAATTGTGTTAAATATGTAAATTGTGTTATAACGTCAAAATTCGAAATAAACAAAAAATTGCAAACTCTTTGAATATTTTTTTTGTTAATGAAGCATTCAATATGACATCAAACATTGTAGTCGACCCAGTTATTTCCAGCGCTTTTTTTTCAAAAATCGCCGTAAATTCCAAATCATTATATCTTTACCCTATTTCTAACACAGAACTCTCTAACGTTATCTTATCTCTCAAAAATACCTACTCTTCTGGTCCTGATGGAATACCATCGGATATTCTTAAATCATTTTTTCCATTTTTTATTGATAAACTTTTATTATGTTTCAACAATGCTATCAGTGTAGGTTCATATCCTAATCATTTCAAGCATTCAAAAATTAGACCTTTTCATAAAAAAGGTCCCACTGATGTTATTAATAATTATAGGCCCATTTCTTTGTTGAACACTTTTAATAAAGTTTTTGAAAATATATTGTATACCAGACTTAATAACTTCCTATCTGCAAATAACATTCTTTTTAAAAATCAGCACGGTTTTCGTCAAAACCGCTCAACTTTTCATTCAATATACACATTGGTTCATAATATTAGAAACTCTTTTGAAGAAGGTTCTTATTGCGTGACAGTATTTTGTGATCTTTCTAAGGCTTTCGATAGTATTTCCCATGAAATCCTTACTAATAAATTAGAAAAATATGGTGTGCGTGGTTTACCACTTCAACTATTCACATCTTATCTATCTGGCAGAACACAATCAGTTTATCTTGATGATCAAGACTCCACAGTAATATCTAATAAGTTAAATATAAAACTCGGAGTCCCACAGGGCTCTATTCTTGGTCCCTTATTATTCTTAATTTATATTAATGATTTGCCAAATTGAAGCGATCTTTGCAAATTTATTCTTTTCGCCGACGATACAAGTTTAATTATTAAAGGAAAATCTTTTGAGGAAGTAAGTTTTAAACTGAATCAATCAATGATTGCAGTTTCTAATTGGTTCAACTCTAATAACCTTTTACTTAATAATGATAAAACTAAAATAATGTCGTTTCGAACAGTCAATAGGATTAATAACAAAATCAATTCCCTAATTATTAACGATGTCCTCTTCAATTTTTCTGCCGTTTCTAAATTCCTAAGAATTCAAATTCAAAAAAATTTAAATTGGGATGATCATATTTATTCGTCATTAATACCTAAACTTTCCAGAACTTGTTTCATGTTAAGAGTGCTTAAATCTAAAATTAGTTTAAATTGTCTTCTTTCTATCTATTACTCCAACTTCTACTCGCATTGGGTCTACGGCATTCAATTTTGGGTTTTTTCAGCATCCTTAAAACATGTTTTCAAACTTTAAAAAAGAGCGCTAAGAATCATGTTCTCTCTTAACTCGATGACAAGTTGTAGAAATATTTTTCAGAAGTATAATATTCTTACCGTTCCTAACATATTCCTACTTATTTCACTTCTTTTTATAAAAAATAATCCCCAGTACTTTAATTTATCTTCCATGTCTGATTCCTACTATGTCACAAGAAATAGAACTATCAAAGGATCGACTTTTAAGCTTAATAGTACTTTTAATTCAATTGATGGTTTTGGTATTCAACTGTTTAATTTATTACCTTTACAAATACGTCAACTAAGCAATCATAAATTCCACAATGTTTTGAATAATTTACTAAAAGCCAACAGTTTTTATGACATTTCTGAATATATTAATTTTGACTTCAAGAAATACAGTGGTACCATCCCCTTCATATTATAAATATCTATTGTTACTAATTATATGTGATAACTTACAAATACAGTAATTTTTGGCTATAACTAAGTATTACTTAGCTGTGAAATATTTTTCTTCGTCTCTGATACTGCAGTTTTTTTTTCAAAACAGCTTCTAAACTTTTTAATAATTTCTGCAAATTAATGGATAAACAAGACCTCAACTTTTGAAGATGCTCTAAACGAAGACGTAATATCAAGTTTCATAAAATCAAGACACAAAATTAAATTAGTTTAGCACTTCTTTATTTGTATTTTATATTTGGTTGTTTTGTAATTTAATTGTAAAATTGTGAATTGTGAATTGTATAATAAATATAAATATAAATATAGATCCGGCTGAACATAAAGCGTTATTAAAATTTATCTTACATGTAAAATTAGAAGGTAGAGCTATGCAAATCACGCAATATAAGATATTCGAAACTTTTGAAGAGTTGAAAACCTGCTTAGAGGAGCCTTATGTTGAATCTAGGTCGGTATGCTCTCTTCAAATTGAATTTAACAAATGTAAACAAGGACATAATGAGACGATAAAAAACTTTGCCTTTAGACTACATACTATTCTCAGACAACTCACAGATGCGACTATTAAAAAGGGTAAAGAACCTGCAGCAAATGCTTATTTTACTGAATTATTAGAAGAGCAAACTCTGCATACTTTCCAAGAGGGTTTGCGTCCTGAATTTAAAATGATCGTTAAATGTAAATCTCCTGCAAACTTAAATTCTGCAATATCTATTGCAACTGAAGAGGAGATCAATTTAATTTCGGGAAAAGAAACCTATTCTCACAAACCTTTTAAGACTAGTTTACCACCTTACAGACCACACATTCCTATAAAACATGAACACATTTTTTGCAACTATTGTAAAATTCCGGGACATTTAATTAGGGACTGTAGAAAGAGAATTTTTAACGAACGTTCCAAAACAAACAAAATAGAATTAGCCACTGCATCATCGAGTGAAGAAAACATTTCAGATAAGGCCAATGATTCTCCTACAGCATCCACAAGTAAAGAAAGTTCAGTACGTAAAGTCAGTGAGCTAAGAAACGCTCAACTGTCAGGCATTTCAAATAAACAAAAATTAGCTTACATAAACCTAGAATTTTTAGACACTACTTTTTCAAGATTAAATTTACTGGTAGAAACAGGAGCCGAGATTAGTATAATTATAATAGATAATTTTGATGATGATGTAGATATAAACACAAGTTTAGATAATAGGGTTAAGATTACTGGAGTTTCAGGGACCACTGTAGATACTAAGTTAAGGATTCTATTAGATAACAAAATTATTTCACATAAGTTTAGTGTAGTAGATAGTAGGTTAGCAATTAAAGGAGATGGCATAATAGGATTAGATTTTTTGAAAACTTTTAAAGTCAATGTAAATATTATTATAATAACGATACTATAGATTTCAAGGACTCATCCCTTTAAATTATTCACCTTTCTCTTAATTCAAGAACTTTTTGCATAATTTTAAATCTCTGGCAATTTCTAACTGTAAAGGATTGGATTTGGTATTTAAATTTTTTTAAATAAAAGATAAAAAATTATTGCACCAAGTTAATCTTAATTTTGATTCCTTTTCTGGATCTTTTAATTTACAAATACTTTAGATTGCTAAGGATCTTTATGAAATTGAACTGTTTTTTGAAAGGGGGAGAGAGAATTTTTGGACCGAGGGCAAAAATATATTTTAAATGTTGGGGAATGGTTTTATTAGAAACGTTCTTAAGCCATTTGTCTATCAAATCGTCTTTAATTAGAGGGACAGAGCATTTATTATGTGAAATTAAAAGTTTTTCAAATTTATTTTTGTGGGACTGTTTGAGACTGGAGAAAATTCTATCAAATTTTAATTTTTCAAACTCAAAGAAATTATTCAAAATAAAAGGCTCTAAAATGGAAGATAAAATATTTACTAAATTGTTTATGTTAGAGGTGAGATGGGAAATAAGAGAAAAAGTATGTTTTATTTCGCATGACATAGCTTCAAAGCTGACGCTTGTCAACTTTTTCTTCAAAGACGACGAAGTTAAATGATTAAATTTATTGAGAAAATTGTTTGAATCAAAAAATTTCGGAATTATTTTGAACTTCCTACAGCGTAACAGAAAATTGCGCCTATTAATTGTATTTGCTAATTTTAAATTTAAAGAAGAAAAATTGACTAGCTTTAACCTGATGTGATGTCCATAGTGTTTCTCAATAATGTTATAAAAAGAAGACGATCCATCTTGAAATTGGCATCTAGTAGAGTAACTTGTAGTTTTCGAGGTCCCAATATATATCTTGATGGGAAGGACGGCGGTATGACGATCTCAAAAACCGAAGCACTTTTAAATGACACACTTACATATAAACCTTTAACTAATGACCCTACCGATTACATAAACAGAAAAAACTCATAAACTTATCACAAATTTAATCAAAAAAAAAATCCTAATCCTTAGGTTTTTCCCTTAAGGTTTTTCATCCAGACTTTCCTAAATTATATTGCCTTTGAAAAATCCATAAAGCAGATTTACCGTTAAGGCCTATAGTTGCTGACATAAACTCACCGTTAAGTAATTTAACTAAATATTTAAGTACTATTCTCTCTAAGGTCACCATTTTATCAAAATATAATGTCTCAAACTCTTTCATTTTGGCAAAATTTCTCAACAACTTAAGGGGGTCTTCCTATGTGATGAGTTGAAAAAATCGAATTTGTTTTTTTTCATATTTCGGTAGATTACACCTTTAAAAATAACATATTAAAATTTCAAATCGATATCTCAAATAGTTTTTGAGTTACAGCCATTTAAAAAGTATACATATAGTATATAGTACAACGATCATTTTATCTTTAAACGCGTTTTTCTCAAAACTGTGTTTTTCAAACTTTTCTCCATTGTATCTCAGAAACGGCTGGACCGAATCACTTGAAATTTACAGGGCACACTCAATATATTTAAACGCATGGAATGAACTATTATTATCAATCGAAAATTTTCAGAACTTCGATTTTTTATAGCAAAAAACAAAAAAAGCCTAATTTGCAACTTTTATTTCCAATTTATTCAATTATTTATACAATTTTTTTATATTCATTTGATTATAGGTCATTCCGTGCTTTTAAGCCTACAAATTAAAACGCCGTTTATTTTTTTTTTAAGATAAGCCGATCAGCCGGAATTGTGGAGGAAGTGGGAGCTCTTTTTTTCGAGGCGGGCGTGTTCAGAGCGCTGTAACTCTAGTTTGACTGAATATTTTTAGCTGAAATCTTATATTTATACTGTCCAAATATGTGTAATATGTGTAATAAATGATAAAAAACTTGAAGCGCTAAATATTTACTGGTCATAGAAAAAAAATCCTAAATATCCCTAAAAAACAGGCCGTCACATAGGAAGACCCCCTTAAGTATACCATCTGACTTTTCTTTGGTTAGCTTTGATGTCGTTTCGTTGTTTACTAACGTTCCATGGGATCTTGCGTTGGATGCCATTTCGGATCGTTGGAATGACATCAAACCACATACAACTATCAATCTATTTTGGTTTAAATACATTTTAAATTTCATATTCAATAATACATATTTTTGTTTTGACAATAAATTTTTTGCTCAGATTTTTGGTATGCCTATGGGTTCTAGCATTAGTCCCCCTTTGGCAGATTTAACTTTACAGTTGCTTGAAAATTTTGTTCTACCCAAACTTCCTGTTCAACCTTTCTTTTACTTTAGGTATGTTGATGACGTTCTCTTGTGTTTAGAAAATAATTCCATCTCCTCCACTCTTGATTCCTTTAATACTTTTAACAATCATTTAAAGTTTACTTGTGAGTTTGAAGATGACAATTCCATTAGTTTTTTAGACATTAAACTTATTAGAAACCAAAACCATCATATTTTAACTGATTGGTTTCAAAAACCAACTTCTTCCGGTAGATACATTAATTACTTATCGTTTCATTCTCGTTCTGTAAAAATTTCCATCATCATTTCTCTCATTGATAGAGCTATTCTTTTAAGCAGTGAAACTTTTTGGAATAAAAACTTGGATTTAGTCCGCTCCATTCTCACAAATAACTCTTATCCTTTACATTTAATCAATAATATAATTAAAAATAGGTTAAATATTTAAACGTTACCAATATTGATAATAATAATGTCACATCCGTTGTTCAAAAATATTTTACTGCCGATTTAAATTCTTCTTCTTTATTTAGCAAATATAAAGGCATTATTTGTTTACCTTATTGGGTAGCTTTTCTTATTTAAAAAAAACTTTTTTCTGTTGAAGGTTTTCTTTTAGTTTTTACTTTTGATAACACACTCAGTTCCCTGTTTTCTACTTTAAAAACAAAATTTCCGTCTGACCGAACCACCGATGCCGTTTATAAAATTAATTGTTTAAATTGTGACAGTTGTTACATCGGTGAAAGTTCCCAATACATTAGCAAGAGAATGAATCAACATATTTATAATTCAAAAACCCTAGACAATTTAAAACAATGTTTTCTGAGCACATTATTAATTTCAAACATTCGTTTAATACTGGCCATCCTATAATTTTATATAAAGAAAAAATGTAGACCTTAGAAGATTTTCCGAATCATGTTTTATCTTTTTAAATTCAAATTGTGTTAACAAATGCAGTTCTTCTTCCTTACTTACTTTCTGAAAGTTATCAAAATATAATTAATTTCTGTAAATCTGACTCCATACTACGCCCCTGATATCCCCTTCCCACATGCACGCGTGTTGGTCGCATAGCCGTCTACACGTCTCTCGACGCAATCTTAGTCCATTCGTGTTGCTATGCTATCTGTTTTAAAAACAAATAATTATGCATTTTATACAATTTTACATTTACCTTTTTCGGTCTTTTCTTAAATTATTTTTGTTTTCCTACAGTAGTGTCATGTGTCTGTGTTGTTGTAGAATGTTTTAGTAAAGTGTGTTTTTTTCCTGATTGGTGTGTATAATTTGTTTTTTTTCAATTAATTTTTCCATTGCATGAATTCATTTTTTTAAACTTTTTCTTTATATTGTAAATTTCTTTTAGCTGAATGATGAGACACATCTAGTCTCGAACGTATAAAAAATAAAATAAATTCTTTAAATGTTAGAATTTAAAATAATGAATTTTTTGTTTCAGAAGGTAAAGTTAACATCTAACAATTCAGAGTGCGAATGAATTAACCCCACTGTGTGAATGTTTGTGTTGTTTTAATAACGTTTTGTTTTCATTCAGGTTTATTAACGATTTCTCTTTTCAGAAAAGTTTTGTTGTGTCAAACGAGACAAGTGTTTGAGGTTAGCGTGGTGTACTATGTTGAAATTGTGTGTCGATTTTGAATAGTGCGTGTAACTTTGATCGTGAGGGGCGATTGTGTTAGTGAACATTTTTGTAGTCTGTTGTGTTTCAGATCCTTATTAGTAAAATGGAGAGGCAGACAGACGCGTTCGAGATGTTCCAGAGTGCCATAAATGCCGCTGGAACGAGTACCCGGCCGAGCACGTGAGGATCTAATGTTAGAAATGATAGCGATGTTAATGAAACGTACTGAAGAGCCAAAGG
>NW_020538141.1:114075-159345 GCF_003426905.1 Ctenocephalides felis
TTCATATTATAAATATCTATTGTTACTAATTATATGTGATAACTTACAAATACAGTAATTTTTGGCTATAACTAAGTATTACTTAGCTGTGAAATATTTTTCTTCGTCTCTGATACTGCAGTTTTTTTTTCAAACAGCTTCTAAACTTTTTAATAATTTCTGCAAATTAATGGATAAACAAGACCTCAACTTTTGAAGATGCTCTAAACGAAGACGTAATATCAAGTTTCATAAAATCAAGACACAAAATTAAATTAGTTTAGCACTTCTTTATTTGTATTTTATATTTGGTTGTTTTGTAATTTAATTGTAAAATTGTGAATTGTGAATTGTATAATAAATATAAATATAAATATAGATCCGGCTGAACATAAAGCGTTATTAAAATTTATCTTACATGTAAAATTAGAAGGTAGAGCTATGCAAATCACGCAATATAAGATATTCGAAACTTTTGAAGAGTTGAAAACCTGCTTAGAGGAGCCTTATGTTGAATCTAGGTCGGTATGCTCTCTTCAAATTGAATTTAACAAATGTAAACAAGGACATAATGAGACGATAAAAAACTTTGCCTTTAGACTACATACTATTCTCAGACAACTCACAGATGCGACTATTAAAAAGGGTAAAGAACCTGCAGCAAATGCTTATTTTACTGAATTATTAGAAGAGCAAACTCTGCATACTTTCCAAGAGGGTTTGCGTCCTGAATTTAAAATGATCGTTAAATGTAAATCTCCTGCAAACTTAAATTCTGCAATATCTATTGCAACTGAAGAGGAGATCAATTTAATTTCGGGAAAAGAAACCTATTCTCACAAACCTTTTAAGACTAGTTTACCACCTTACAGACCACACATTCCTATAAAACATGAACACATTTTTTGCAACTATTGTAAAATTCCGGGACATTTAATTAGGGACTGTAGAAAGAGAATTTTTAACGAACGTTCCAAAACAAACAAAATAGAATTAGCCACTGCATCATCGAGTGAAGAAAACATTTCAGATAAGGCCAATGATTCTCCTACAGCATCCACAAGTAAAGAAAGTTCAGTACGTAAAGTCAGTGAGCTAAGAAACGCTCAACTGTCAGGCATTTCAAATAAACAAAAATTAGCTTACATAAACCTAGAATTTTTAGACACTACTTTTTCAAGATTAAATTTACTGGTAGAAACAGGAGCCGAGATTAGTATAATTATAATAGATAATTTTGATGATGATGTAGATATAAACACAAGTTTAGATAATAGGGTTAAGATTACTGGAGTTTCAGGGACCACTGTAGATACTAAGTTAAGGATTCTATTAGATAACAAAATTATTTCACATAAGTTTAGTGTAGTAGATAGTAGGTTAGCAATTAAAGGAGATGGCATAATAGGATTAGATTTTTTGAAAACTTTTAAAGTCAATGTAAATATTATTATAATAACGATACTATAGATTTCAAGGACTCATCCCTTTAAATTATTCACCTTTCTCTTAATTCAAGAACTTTTTGCATAATTTTAAATCTCTGGCAATTTCTAACTGTAAAGGATTGGATTTGGTATTTAAATTTTTTTAAATAAAAGATAAAAAATTATTGCACCAAGTTAATCTTAATTTTGATTCCTTTTCTGGATCTTTTAATTTACAAATACTTTAGATTGCTAAGGATCTTTATGAAATTGAACTGTTTTTTGAAAGGGGGGAGAGAGAATTTTGGACCGAGGGCAAAAATATATTTTAAATGTTGGGGAATGGTTTTATTAGAAACGTTCTTAAGCCATTTGTCTATCAAATCGTCTTTAATTAGAGGGACAGAGCATTTATTATGTGAAATTAAAAGTTTTTCAAATTTATTTTTGTGGGACTGTTTGAGACTGGAGAAAATTCTATCAAATTTTAATTTTTCAAACTCAAAGAAATTATTCAAAATAAAAGGCTCTAAAATGGAAGATAAAATATTTACTAAATTGTTTATGTTAGAGGTGAGATGGGAAATAAGAGAAAAGTATGTTTTATTTCGCATGACATAGCTTCAAAGCTGACGCTTGTCAACTTTTTCTTCAAAGACGACGAAGTTAAATGATTAAATTTATTGAGAAAATTGTTTGAATCAAAAAATTTCGGAATTATTTTGAACTTCCTACAGCGTAACAGAAAATTGCGCCTATTAATTGTATTTGCTAATTTTAAATTTAAAGAAGAAAAATTGACTAGCTTTAACCTGATGTGATGTCCATAGTGTTTCTCAATAATGTTATAAAAAGAAGACGATCCATCTTGAAATTGGCATCTAGTAGAGTAACTTGTAGTTTTCGAGGTCCCAATATATATCTTGATGGGAAGGACGGCGGTATGACGATCTCAAAACTGAAGCACTTTTAAATGACACACTTACATATAAACCTTTAACTAATGACCCTACCGATTACATAAACAGAAAAAACTCATAAACTTATCACAAATTTAATCAAAAAAAAAATCCTAATCCTTAGGTTTTTCCCTTAAGGTTTTTCATCCAGACTTTCCTAAATTATATTGCCTTTGAAAAATCCATAAAGCAGATTTACCGTTAAGGCCTATAGTTGCTGACATAAACTCACCGTTAAGTAATTTAACTAAATATTTAAGTACTATTCTCTCTAAGGTCACCATTTTATCAAAATATAATGTCTCAAACTCTTTCATTTTGGCAAAATTTCTCAACAACTTAAGGGGGTCTTCCTATGTGATGAGTTGAAAAAATCGAATTTGTTTTTTTTCATATTTCGGTAGATTACACCTTTAAAAATAACATATTAAAATTTCAAATCGATATCTCAAATAGTTTTTGAGTTACAGCCATTTAAAAAGTATACATATAGTATATAGTACAACGATCATTTTATCTTTAAACGCGTTTTTCTCAAAACTGTGTTTTTCAAACTTTTCTCCATTGTATCTCAGAAACGGCTGGACCGAATCACTTGAAATTTACAGGGCACACTCAATATATTTAAACGCATGGAATGAACTATTATTATCAATCGAAAATTTTCAGAACTTCGATTTTTTATAGCAAAAAACAAAAAAAGCCTAATTTGCAACTTTTATTTCCAATTATTCAATTATTTATACAATTTTTTTATATTCATTTGATTATAGGTCATTCCGTGCTTTTAAGCCTACAAATTAAAACGCCGTTTTTTTTTTTTTAAGATAAGCCGATCAGCCGGAATTGTGGAGGAAGTGGGAGCTCTTTTTTCGAGGCGGGCGTGTTCAGAGCGCTGTAACTCTAGTTTGACTGAATATTTTTAGCTGAAATCTTATATTTATACTGTCCAAATATGTGTAATATGTGTAATAAATGATAAAAAACTTGAAGCGCTAAATATTTACTGGTCATAGAAAAAAAATCCTAAAATATCCCTAAAAAACAGGCCGTCACATAGGAAGACCCCCTTAAGTATACCATCTGACTTTTCTTTGGTTAGCTTTGATGTCGTTTCGTTGTTTACTAACGTTCCATGGGATCTTGCGTTGGATGCCATTTCGGATCGTTGGAATGACATCAAACCACATACAACTATCAATCTATTTTGGTTTAAATACATTTTAAATTTCATATTCAATAATACATATTTTTGTTTTGACAATAAATTTTTTGCTCAGATTTTTGGTATGCCTATGGGTTCTAGCATTAGTCCCCCTTTGGCAGATTTAACTTACAGTTGCTTGAAAATTTTGTTCTACCCAAACTTCCTGTTCAACCTTTCTTTTACTTTAGGTATGTTGATGACGTTCTCTTGTGTTTAGAAAATAATTCCATCTCCTCCACTCTTGATTCCTTTAATACTTTTAACAATAATTTAAAGTTTACTTGTGAGTTTGAAGATGACAATTCCATTAGTTTTTTAGACATTAAACTTATTAGAAACCAAAACCATCATATTTTAACTGATTGGTTTCAAAAACCAACTTCTTCCGGTAGATACATTAATTACTTATCGTTTCATTCTCGTTCTGTAAAAATTTCCATCATCATTTCTCTCATTGATAGAGCTATTCTTTTAAGCAGTGAAACTTTTTGGAATAAAAACTTGGATTTAGTCCGCTCCATTCTCACAAATAACTCTTATCCTTTACATTTAATCAATAATATAATTAAAAATAGGTTAAAATATTTAAACGTTACCAATATTGATAATAATAATGTCACATCCGTTGTTCAAAAATATTTTACTGCCGATTTAAATTCTTCTTCTTTATTTAGCAAATATAAAGGCATTATTTGTTTACCTTATTTGGGTAGCTTTTCTTATTTAAAAAAAAACTTTTTTCTGTTGAAGGTTTTCTTTTAGTTTTTACTTTTGATAACACACTCAGTTCCCTGTTTTCTACTTTAAAAACAAAATTTCCGTCTGACCGAACCACCGATGCCGTTTATAAAATTAATTGTTTAAATTGTGACAGTTGTTACATCGGTGAAAGTTCCCAATACATTAGCAAGAGAATGAATCAACATATTTATAATTCAAAAAACCCTAGACAATTTAAAACAATGTTTTCTGAGCACATTATTAATTTCAAACATTCGTTTAATACTGGCCATCCTATAATTTTATATAAAGAAAAAAATGTAGACCTTAGAAGATTTTCCGAATCATGTTTTATCTTTTAAATTCAAATTGTGTTAACAAATGCAGTTCTTCTTCCTTACTTACTTTCTGAAAGTTATCAAAATATAATTAATTTCTGTAAATCTGACTCCATACTACGCCCCTGATATCCCCTTCCCACATGCACGCGTGTTGGTCGCATAGCCGTCTACACGTCTCTCGACGCAATCTTAGTCCATTCGTGTTGCTATGCTATCTGTTTAAAACAAATAATTATGCATTTTATACAATTTTACATTTACCTTTTTCGGTCTTTTCTTAAATTATTTTTGTTTTCCTACAGTAGTGTCATGTGTCTGTGTTGTTGTAGAATGTTTTAGTAAAGTGTGTTTTTTCCTGATCTGGTGTGTATAATTTGTTGTTTTTCAATTAATTTTTCCATTGCATGAATTCATTTTTTTAAAACTTTTTCTTTATATTGTAAATTTCTTTTAGCTGAATGATGAGACACATCTAGTCTCGAAACGTATAAAAAATAAAATAAATTCTTTAAATGTTAGAATTTAAAATAATAGAATTTGTTGTTGAGAATGTTAAAGTTAAGCATCTAACAATTCAGAAGTGCGAATGAATTAACCCCACGGTGTGAATGTTTGTGTTGTTTTAATAACGTTTTGGTTTCAGGTTTATTAACGAGTTTCTCTTTCAGAAAAGTTTTGTTGTGTCAAACGAGACAAGTGTTTGAGGTTAGCGTCGGGTGTACTATGTTGAAATTGTGTGTCGATTTTGAATAGTGCGTGTAACTTTGATCGTGAGGGGCGATTGTGTTAGTGAACATTTTGTAGTCTGTTGTGTTTCAGATCCTTATTAGTAAAATGGAGAGGCAGACAGACGCGTTCGAGATGTTCCAGAGTGCCATAAATGCCGCTGGAACGAGTACCGGCCGAGCACGTGAGGATCTAATGTTAGAAATGATAGCGATGTTAATGAAACGTACTGAAGAGCCAAAGGTCATTTTTCACGCGGAGGCAGACTTCAAGAAGACCATTGGTTATGTTAATGGTGGAAAAGGTGGTGTATTCGCTGAGGAATGGATTGAAAAATTAGGCAGCACCAAGAATATCCGAAACTGGCCGGATAACATTATTTTGGAACATGCGCGGAGCTTTTTGATTAATGGTGGCCGTGATTGGTATGGCCTAAAGCAGCAGAACCTGAAATCTTCTGATGATTTCAAGTATTATTTCAGCAAAGCTTGAAGCTCTGCAGCTGAAGTCTGAGGATGCCAATGCATATTTCCATTCCAAAGCAAAATTGTGCCAGGCGTTAAACATGAGTTTCGAGGAAACGAAGCGGCAAGTATTTAACGGACTCATAGACAAACAGCTGTATGTCATTTTAGCTGCAAAGAAGCACGCCGATTATGACGAACTCGGCACAAGCATTTTGGCTCATAAAAGTGCCTTAAATGACTTAAATCTTGAAACGGATAAGTGCAGCCAGACACGAAATGCAACTACCACGAAAGTGAAGTGTGAGGTTAAAGAAGATAGTGAACAATCTCGAAAAAGAGAAGTGATATGCTACCGATGCAGGAAGGTAAGACACTTTATTCAGGATTGCCCAGAACTTAATAATATTAAAACTGAAACCGACACTAAAAATCCTAGTGGTGAAATAAATTGGATTGCTAATAAAAAGGATCAGACAGGAGAGAAATATATGAAACGTGTCACCATAGATGGCAAAGAATTCAAGGCTATGGTGGACACAGGAAGTTCGATATGCACAATCAAAACTTCATTGGTGAACGAAGAAGAGTACCGAGTGGTACACAAACCAATGATGATAAAGAGCTGGGGGCCAGAGAACTTCAAATTGGAGTCACCAGCAGCAATAATTGTTACAATCGAGGTGGACGGAGTCATCGCGAAGGATATTTATGTCAGAGTGGTGCCAGATGATGCACAAGACATTGACATGATAATCGGGCGCACATTTACAGAGTTGCCACAAATATATTATACCACAGAAGATGGTATATTAATCTTCAAGCAAAACAAAGTCAAACCAATGGTGGACATAGATGTGGAACAGAAACCCAAAACGTTGACAAATCTACCCAAAGGAACAAATAAACTAATTCCTTGTTTTAATATTTTTAGGTCAAATGATAACTCAGAGTTGTACCAGGACCAGGAGAAGAAGGCATTGGACCAGGAGAGGAAGGCACTGGACCAGGAGAGGACAACACTGGAGCAAGAGAGAACAACACTGGATCTAGAGAGGACAACACTGGACCACGAGAGAAAGGTACAGGACATAGAGATGGCAAAACTGGACCAGGAGAGGAAAGCACTGGACCGCAGGAGTATGACACTGGATCGGGACAGGACAACAATGAACCAGGAAAGGATTGCGCTGAGGCATGAAAGAATCCAAAACATGCAGATGAGCGCGAAGTGGAAACAATCTCATCGAAACTTGGAGAAATTGCCATGCAAAAAGGCAATAATTGAGAATAATTACGTAGAGGAACAAACTAGATGGAAGAGGACCCCAACAGACTGGAGACGGATACCAGCGAACTGGAGGAAGACCCTGATGCAGCAGAAGACGGGGGAAGAAGACTCTGGACTGGGAGAAGATCATACCGGATTGGGAGAAGAGGACTCTGGACTAGGAGAAGACCATACTAGACTGGGAGAAGAGGGCAGTGGATCGGAAGAAGAGGACACAGGACTGGGAGAAGAGGACACTGGACCGAGAAAAGAAGAGGAACACCAGGACCGAAGAAACCCAGGAGCCGTCCCCAACGTGACAGCCATAAGCCAGCCAGATTGGAGGATTATTTACTCGGGGACGAGTAATTATAGGATGGCCGGATGTTAGCAACTTTGAATATTCGCGCCAGCATAGATACCAATATTAACAGTCTATGCTTACACTTGTACAAACTTCATGTAGTCGCCATATTGTTGCCATGTCATGTTTACAAATAAAGAATTATTCGGTCTTACTTTACTAGACTTCGAGGCGAGAACATCAAATTGGTAATAAATATATCCAGACTTAAGATTAATGGTTGTTATCATTATATATGTTTATTAACGTGTGATTTGATTTCAGTTAGCCATAGTTAAGGTATTCAATCTATGTGATGAATACTAAGTGAATGTAAAAGTTAAGCATCTAACACAAGCATCAATGAATGTATGTTAATTTTAATTATATGAAGTTTTTCAAACACAATTATTACATGATGAGTGAAGTTGCAAAAACAATATTCGTTTAGGCGTTGTTTAACATAATTCACTGTGTGAACGAATATTATAGAATTTATTAATCAGCAATTACTTCATTTCTCTAATGAAGGTTCATTTCTAAAAGCTAATTACAATGGCAAACCGATCATGTCATATTTGAAGTATGACTTTAATTACATTATTGTTTTTAAATATTATACCTATTTTTAATGCTGTTATAAATATATAATTTATAATTTATCATTATATAAATGTGTAGACCGGTGGACACTAATAAATATGTGCATCACTAGTGTTACCATATTACTAATAAACGTTATTCATAATTGTTATATGATGTATTCATTTTTACTGAAATGCCATCTTGTACAGTAGCAAATAAGTTTTACATCAATATTTATATTAAAAACAACAAACAAGAAAAATTAAAACAATCAATTTCCTAGTGTACATTATTTCCGTATGCCGTTATTCCAATTAGCACTGATCTGCACCATATATAGGTAGAGTAAAGGTAAATGTAAAGCACCATATATAGGTAGAGGTAAAGTGAAGGTAAAGGAAAAGCAATCAAGGTATATTTATGAAATCAAGTGTGTGTCAAAAAATTGATTACCACTGAATAAAGGCTGAGATGTTAGCCAAAATAAATTTTTAAAAAACTCTTATACTATTTTTATTGATGTAACGCCCGACTTTTTAACTCCAATTAAACATATATATCAACATCAAATTCAAGACTATTCAAATGTATATATATATATATATATATATATATATATATATATATAAGAATAAAAATTATCAATAACACAGGCCTACAATTTTTTTTGTTTGGTGCATCAAATGTTAGAGCTGATTCTTATAGTATTTTTTGCGCTGATTTCAAATCTGCAAACCATTTTTTTTTGTATCAGCTCTAGTTTGAAACTTGGAAAGAAGTTGCCGAAACCAGGTCCATTGTAGGTCGTCACGGAAAATAACTTTTCACAGTGCCAACTAATGTCCCAACTAAGGCCGAATGGGTCTTGTAAGTTTGTATGCACGAGTGGCATATCTCATTCAAATAACATTCTGAATTGTATTACTACTTTGTACTTTTATTCCTTATATATCGTATACGAGGTCTGTTCAAAAAGTACCCGGAATTTTCGTTTTTTCAAAAAAATATTTATTTATTCGTCTACATTAATGTGGTCCCCTCCAAAGTAGTCCCCCCCAGATATAATACACTTATGCCAGCGTTTTTTCCAATTTTCGAAGCACCCTTGATATTAACTTTTTGATATGTCCTTGAGCACTCTCAGCGATTCGGCCTTTATTTCTTCAATCGAGGAAAACCGCCGTCCTTTCATGGGTCTCTTCAACTTTGGGAATAGGAAAAAGTCACACGGAGCCGTATCTGGTAAATATGGAGGTTGGGGCATGACTACGGTATTGTTTTTGGCCAAAAAATTACGAACAAGCAACGACGAGTGAGCAGGTGCGTTATCGTGGTGCAACAGCCATGAATTGTTTTTCCATAAATCGGAGCGTTTTTTTCGGATTGCTTCACGCAAACGTCGCATCACTTCAAGGTAATACTCCTTATTAACCGTACGACCTTGTGGTAAGAACTCTTGATGCACTATGCCGTTATAATCAAAGAAAACAGTAAGCAAAACCTTGACATTCGATCGAACTTGACGTGCTTTTTTCGGTCTTGGCTCACCTGGGCTCTTCCATTGGGACGATTGGGCTTTGGTTTCGACATCATAACCGTACACCCATGTTTCATCACCAGTTATGACCCTTTCAAGCAAACTTGGATCGTTGTTGACGTCATTTAACAGCTCTTGAGCGATGTTCATGCGATTGCTTTTTTGGTCAAAATTTAGCAGTTTTGGAATGAATTTTGCTGCCACTCGTTTCATGCCGAAAACATTTGAAAAAATGTTATGACATGAGCCAATTGATATGCCAACTTCATCAGCAACTTCTCTAATTGTGATTCGGCGATCATTCATAACCATTTTTTCCACTTCTTTCACATTTTCATCGTTTGTTGACGTGCTGGGTCGACCGGAGCGTTCGTCATCTTCAACGTCTTCGCGGCCATCTTGGAAACGCTTATACCACTCGTAAACACTTGTTTTTTTCATAGCAGACTCACCATAGGCTTTTTGTAACATTTCACACACTTTGTTACACTTTATTTCATTTTTTACGCAAAATTTAATACAAATTCTTTGACTTTTCAATTCTTCCATTGTAAAAATCGCCGAGCTCAGAAAAACACGTCGAACCTTAGCGACTACCACAGACAAAGTAAACAGTGAATATAGCTGAAAATTTCATCATACTTTAGGGGCATGTATACCAACACAATAAAAAAAAATTTTGACAATCAGACACTCCAGACCCGCGAAATTTAAAAATTCCGGGTACTTTTTGAACACACCTCGTATATCACATCTTAAAAACTTAAGCTCATAGAAAAAAATCAATGCCATTTTTGAAATCAGCGCCCCAAATATACTTAAAAACAGCTTTAAAATCGAAATGCTGCCCGATGTCAGATTGCCAGAGCGGGGATTTGAACGTGCAACCCTATCCAAACAAAGTCAAGGCGTTAAAGATCTTGGCCACGAAAAATACATATGTATAGTTACGACAAATCCATATATGTGTATATTATATATATATATATATATATATAAGGATGTATGTGTGTGTACGTATGTATATATATATATATATGTGTGGATACAAATTTTCGGTGACGATTTTGTGAACACGAATCAACCAGTTTGAAAAGTTTAAAAAACAATTGATTAAAATCTATAAAACTTTTAAAGAATTTAAATTACTGCACGGAAAGTTTCAGAAACTTGCCTTAAAGGCACGATGCCATGCATCACTATTCAATTTTAATTGGAAAGAAGGGGGGCCTCGCAAACGAATTTCGCCGACGCCTACGAATGGTCTAGCGCCGCCACTGTATGTTTGGATAATATTACTCGCCCACGTTTTCGGGCGCACGGATCAACCGATTTGAATGGTTCAAAATATATTCAATTCCTATTGATAGGGAGATGTGCTGATTAGATTTTGGCAAAGGCAGGTCCAGCCGTTTCGAAGATACAAGGCTAAATGGGCAAAAAATTGCAGTTTTTGAGAGAACTAAACGTCCGATTAGAATGATTCAAAAAAGTTTCTGCTTATGTTGACAAAACAATTGCTTTTGGAAAAAAATTTTCATTTCAATTTTTTTTTTGTATATCGAAAATAATTCAGATTTTGATATTAATTCTAGCTAAATTTTTAAAGCTCACTTATATACTTTAAGTGAATAATTTTAACTTTGTAATTCAGTTTATATAATTCATACAAATATTAGACAATATTACAGTATTTATAATAATCTATCTAAAAACATTTAATATTCCTCGAACATTTTGTTACAATATCAGTGGAGTATTTATAAAATGAAATGTTGAAAAAAAATTAAGGGGGGCGCAAGATTTTTTTTTCATTAAAGCTGTGGGAGAGGCGCTATGCGAAAAAATTTGTAAACCACTGCTTAAATCTATCCTTCATCAACTATATAGACAATGATTTTAAATTTTGGCGCCATTAGATATATTTCTAATGTCGTCCAACCTGAACGAAGTAGAAGTGTCATGGTTCAACAAGAAATTTGTTCATTTTGGGATCGTACTTCGAGCCGAAAACATAATATTTCCAAAAAGGTAAGTGTTAGTATTATATCATATTAAAAAAAAACTAATGAATAAATATTAAAGCATATTTATTATCCATTCATAGGACTTGCGTTAACTGTTCAGAATTATAAAACATTGAAAATGTCTGATAACATCCCTACATGTGAAATTTGTAGTAAAATTTTCACTTCATTTATTCATTCATGAAGCGTAATGAAATGTTGGTTTTCTTTCAGGAACATGTTTGACTATTCAATTAATTGAAAAAGCATTTTTAGTAATACATTGAATTAGTTGTGGTATATATATATATCAATTGCAATTTATGCAATAAATATTTTAGTCATAAATCTGTTACTTTGTTTATTGTATATAACAAATGTTTAAATAATCAATAATATAATATTGTAATTGTTTTCTATCATTTCAGTCAAAAATAAATATAAATACAGTTCCAAGGTTTCAGAGACTAAAATATTTATTGTGATCAGAGTAAAAATGCCTTTTAAATATATTTTATTTAAACCGTACTAGTTTTGTAAAAATCTGCAATATTTATTTTTACATTTGCTGATTTGATGTTTTATCGATGTTTCTAGTCATTCAGAATCGTTTCAGAACATAATAAAATTAGATTAGCTTAGAAATATACATGATTTTAACAAATGTTCCTATTTATGATCTATTATTTTCTTCCTTTCCTTAGATTAGATTTTGATGAATATTATCAACTATATCATATTCAGAATTCTTTCTTCACTGTTTCAAATTATTAGTTTCATTTCTGAAACTTTACAACATCCCAGTGATTACTTTCAAAAACTAGTATTTTATTAAGTAATATTTTGCATAGACTGTACGAATTAGGATAAGAAAATTTATTGAATTAGTTTGCTAAAGAAGTCCAAATAATTTGCAAAAAGATGGGTTGCAATAACTATTTTAAAGAACAAAAGGCAAAAGATAATGAAGCGTTATTATGATGAGTTTTGACAAGATGAGAGAATTTTAGACCCAAAATCTTATTTTATGTATACCACTGCTGTTTGGATATATTAATTTCACAAACCAACCAACGATTTCAAAAATTGAAATCTAATTAATGAACTTTTCCCGGAAACTGTCGACTGAAATACAGTAGAGAATTACTGTAAAAATACCTCATATGATCATGACCAATTGATGGTTCTAGAAATAGGTTTGATTAAGATGCAATGATGAATGCAATAGGCTTTCTTCTAGTTTTCCCAACAAAATAACATATGCATTTTATTGTTGTCTCTTTCAGTTACAATCGCAATTTAAACGAAATTTTTAAAATTAAAACAAATTAAAAATTACGTAAAAACTTTAGGACAGAAATGTCTACCCGACCTGTATCTTCCTAGAGACAGAAACTTTATAAAATTTAAAAATCACTAAATAATTCAGTTTTACAAAAAAAGCACAGAGAGTGAATTTATATCTGAAATAATTTGCGAAAAATTCAGAAAATTAGAGAAAATTAGAAATTAGAATGATAAATAAATATTCTTTTAATTTATGTATACTTATATTTTGTAAAAAAAAAATTCTCTTCTTGAGGGGGCCCCCAAACAAATTTTGATACAGGGCCCCGCCAAGGCACGCTACGCCTCTGCACAGAATGTATAACGTCTGAAATGGAATATCCCATGCAGGTCGATTATGATGTTACCACGTTTACCAAAATGGATGATACAAGAAGTAATAATTCAAACTTCAACTAAGTAACAAGTATTAACTCAAATTTCAACTAAGCAACAAGTGTTAACGCCTTACTCAACCCTGTTCTAGTTATATATTTTATTACCTTCATACAACTATTAAATAATCCCTCTCATTGTCAAGCATCCTGTCACTATCATCATAGCATTAATCCATTTTTCTAAGAATCCTAATCACCTGTCCCCGATTAATTTCGACGTATCAAGGAATCACCGGCTAATATCTGATTGGTCAAAAATGTAATGGGATGTGCTTGAACTCACAAAAACGAGCCAATCAGAAAAATCATATAAAATTGTAAAATCTTTATAATTTAGTATTAACTCAAATATCATCTAGTTAACATCAGTCTTAAATCAATACTCAACTAAACAACAAGTCTTAAATCAACATTCAAAGCAATAACATTTAACATATCATCTATAAATCTCAATCTTTCATTCAAATATACTGGATGATTTTTTAAACTAAAACATCTGCTGTAACCGTCGCCGTAAAATTATAAAATATTATTACTAATAACGGTCAGGAAAAGGTTTGTTAATCCCGTAAACAGGGACGATCCTGCCCAGGCTCGACGGCTCATATAATTAGGTTATAAAATATGTCAATAAAATGTATTCCGTCGGGCCTGAAATTAAATAAACAGTCAGTCTAGCATTAACAGGCAAAGAATAAGGAGGTGTCTTGTAAAATAGTATATAGAATAAAATTAAGTTGAATATAATAGAAGTTTTATTTTCTAAAACAATCATCGTGGGGATTTTGCGATTCGTCGATTAATACAAATTACAGTCCACTATCGAAGCATCAACAACGACGTCAAGTAAATCGCTCCATTTGGTCATCTTCGACCCGAATATTTAAAGTTGATTTTAATCAAAGTTTTGAGCCACGCATTTAAGCTTTGGACGGACCAGTTATCAAGACAAAAGCTTATTAGTACTAATACTAATAATAAACATATCTAAATAACTGAGTTTAAATTAAAAGTGATTGTGAAAGTGAAACTGTAAAAGTATTCAAAACTTATCTTACAAATACACCTGATAAATTAAAGTTGTTTTAAAAAGCTGTGATTTAAGCATTAACAAAGTTATTGTTTATGTAAATTGACGTGTAATTTACGGTGAATCAAAGGACGCTTTTAGTGCATTTGCTCGAATCCACTACTGATTCGAAGCACCGCCGGAATCCAATACTGATCCGATAGCGACACCGGAAGCAACCAGCCTACTATTTTGAGGCATTCACCAGGAACGTGAAGCACCATCCGAGTTATAGTGACTTCTCCAATACGAGTTTTGGGTCCCCTCGAAGATACCGCCACGTTTCCCGTCAAATCAACAGAACACCAGATAAGCCATAATTTTATTTCATTTTATAAACCTGGACAGATTATTAATTGGAATTGGATCTTGCCTTTTGATTTTGGGCCAATTTCCTTAGTCTTTAGGTTTTAAAACTTATGAAATGTTATATTAAATATTATAAATTATTATTGGATTATCTAATTGTTAATTTATTTACAACTCATACATATATATCATTGCTATATTAGACTCCAATTCTAATAACATCATATTAGAATTGTTAATTAACTTAAGATTCATTAATTTATATTCATTCCGCTGCATATTTCCGTTCGCATTGCCTAACACCTGTTATATATTATATTTTGTAACGGTTTGCGCTTTTCTATCAAAGATATTTTATATTTAATTAAACATATTAAGTTCTAATAACAATTAAAATGGCAGAACTTAAAAAACTAATTAAAAGGCGTCAAAATTTCAAATCGTATCTTGAAAGAATGAACAGTGATAGTTGGGACGAACATTCATCGGAAATGCTTAAGGGTCTGAAAATTATGTTTGATAACAGATTCGCGGAGTATGAAAAGATTAGGGCGGCCATCCACGATTCGCTGGATGAGCAGGATGAAGACATTTTAATCGATAATCTTTATCTAAAACTAACTATTAAATTTACACAGCACATGGACAATTCAAATAGTAAAGAAAATAATAGTAAAAATTGCATTAATTCTGCTATAAAACTACCTAATATTCAAATTCCAATTTTTGATGGAAAATATAACAATTGGATTAGTTTTAGAGATTTATTTATATCCACAATCCACAAAAATGTTAATTTATCGGATGTCGAAAAACTGTACTATTTGAAATGTCATGTGTCTGGCGAAGCCGCAGCTGTAATTAATAATATAGCTCTCGCTGATAATAATTACTCTGAGGCATGGGATTTATTATCGGCTAAGTTCGAGAACACGTGTATAATTGCCTATTCGCACTTACAAAAAATCATGGATATTCCAACGTGTTCGAAAGGTACATATAAAGTTTTAAAATCTTTCTTGAATATTGCGCAGCAGAATGTAAATTCGCTTAAAGCATTGGGCATAAGAGTTGAAAATTGGGACCTTTTAATGGCCTTTTTATTATTGAATAAATTAGATTCAGAAACTAAAATAAAGTTTAATACCGTTCGAGCACAAAAGGAAATGCCAACTATGTCGGAGTTATTTAAATTTTTAGAAAATCGTTGTTTGGCCTTAGAGCTTTCAAATAAGCTGGACACAGAACCGGACAATTATATCAAGCGTAAGACTTTAGTTACGGTTTCAAATATTCAGGCAGTTTGTAAACTTTGTTCAGCCGCACATCATATTTCCGAATGTACGAAATTCATCAAAATGGAAATACCAAAAAGAATAGACTTTATTCGCGATAATAACGGGTGCATTAAATGTTTGGGTGACGGACATACAATCCGATTATGCAGATCAAAACATAAATGCAAAATGTGTAATAAATCGCACAACACTTTATTGCACTTACAAGCAGAACAAATTTTACAAACTGAACCTAACACTATACAAATTTCCGAAACGTCCTCTGCAGCTTTACCTGCCTCACAGGTTTTGCATGCAAAATTGTCAAACACGTGCGCATTTTTACCGACAGTTTGTGTGTACTTAAAAAACAGAAGAGGCGAGGAAATTCGTACTCGATGTCTGCTAGATTCGGGTTCAGAAATTAATATTATTAGTCAAAATTTGGTAAAATCCTTAAATTTAGATTCGGTTCCTAATACTGTACAGCTGGCTGGGGTCAATGGCATAAATATTCATGGCAATTCCATTGCTTATATATCGGTTTCAAATTCGACATCAACGTTTTCGAAACGATTACCTTTTATTATATTAAAAAAAATTACAAATAAAGTCCCGTCGCAATATATCGATCCTTCGCTTTTAAATTTACCTGATAGCATTACACTTTCTGATCCAAATTTTAATATACCTGTCGATATTGATTTGCTAATCGGTGTAGGCTCGTTCTTTGAGATAATAAAAGGCCAAAGTATTTCTTTAGGCCATAATTTACCGGTACTCCAAGACTCGGTGTTTGGGTTATTTCTGTCAGGCGAGATTAACGCGTACAATGGGAATGTGCTAAATAGTAAAAGGGTGTTTACAGTAAACAATATTTTATTGAATAAAGTATCGAGATTTTGTGAGTCGGAGGAGCTTAGTCGCACGGAAATTCCGGAAAAAGGTAATAACATTTGTGTAGAAAATATATCTACAAATTTAAATAATCGATGTAGGGTCGCGTTACCGTTAAAGCCTCGTTTACCTATAACTCTAGACAAATCATTATACCAAGCAACCCGCAGATTTGTAAGTCTAGAAACTCACTTAAACAAAAACACGGGTTTGCAAACGAAGCACAATGATTTTGTAAATGAATCTATTAATTTAAAACGAGCCTCTAAAATTCAAAATTATGAACAGAATATTGCACTAAATTCATTTGTATATTACTTGCCCAATAGTGCCGTTTTAATAAATGGAAGTGACAAAATTCGAGTAGTATTTGATGGGTCCCCAAAAATATCATCGGACATTTTTCTGAATGATATGCATTATGTAAGTCGCAAACTACAACAAGATATTTTTACCAATTTAGAACGTTTTAGATCTTGTAATTTTATGTTTACCGGTGTAGTAAAAATATTCAAACAAATTCTCGTTAAGAAAAAACATCACAATTTAAAAGAAATTCAATGTCGCGAAAATGCCGATGTTAAAATTAAACGTTTTAAGTTAAATATGGTAACTTACAAATCTATATCTGCACATTTTTTAGCTAACCGATACTTGAATCAACTTGTATTTGATGTAGGAAAAAGTTATTCTTTAGTTTTACACGCTCTTCAAAATCATTTTTATGAAGCTGACATTACTTTTGAGCCAATTTCATTAGAAGAGACAAACTGGTTTAGGAAAAGGATAACTAGAACTTGTAAACATGATAATTTCCAATTGTCATGGGTTATCAACGAAGTTAGTATCCTTGATTCAATTTCAGTTGAAAATCTTGAATCCAATGATTTTAATGTAACCGACAATACAAACAAATTAAATTCCTTGGGGTTGCTATGGGATCCAGTCAGCTATGCATTTCACGTTTTTTCTACCTACTGCATTGTATCATTCAAAGTAACAATTCGAGCTTTTTTCTCGTCTATTGCCAAATTTTCTATGAGTTTCGGTATTCTTTCGCCATGCGCAGCTCTAGCTAATTTTGCAACGCAAGACATACAGTTAATGACAGGTTGGAACACAGCGGTATATAGCTGCATCATGACTCGTTGCCGCGATTTTGAGAATAATATATTTCTCATAAAACATATACTAATTCTTCGCCACTTTTTACATTTGAGAAAAAAATGTAGGATTAAATTTCACGGTCTTTGTGCAGTATCTATGAGAGCTATTACAACTGTTTACTGTGGTAGAGAACCTACAATAATACACTTATTATATTCAAAATTCATGATAAGCTCTGTTAAAAGTACAATACTGTCTAGACTTGAAATCTGCGCTGCGCTATCGCTCATAAAATTATATAAAATTACCATTAAGTTCTTAAATTTGGAAATAGACAAAACTCTCTATTTGATTGAGTTCAGCGATACTTTACGATGGATTATTATACAAACCAGCCTCTTAATACAGTCACTAGAAAGTATTACGGAAATGCATCTAATACCTGAAATATGGCAAGTACAGACAACCGCCGATTTAATTTCTCACGCAGTCTTCGGTTATAAATTAGTAATACGGATAGAATCCATAATTGATTCAAGACCAATAAGCATTTTCAATGGTATGAATAAACTTAAGTTTTTGAGGCTCGGGCATTTTTTGATATACAAAGCGCTTACCGCATTTTTGGAAAGCATTGCACGGGTAATAATAGCTTCTGTAAAGATAAAAAAATTATACATTTGTAAGGTCCATTACTAAATTTTACTAGTAAAAGTTGTGAACTAGAATTGATTTTCATAGAATTAATATTATATTGTGCTTTATATTGTTTTTGCAGTACAATAATTTTAAAATTGGTATTAAAAATTATGGTTAACGATAAAGTTAATTTTATTGAACTTAGTAACAAGTTTTCTTAACAATTTTGACAAAATCGTTCATTTCCTCATATACTATGATGTATATTATTAATATGTAACCTCTTAAAAAATATTAACTTTCACTAATTCTGTGTTAGATATATGGAGGTGTAGTAGTCCTCCATATTAATACCGATATTGTGCAAATTGTAGTAATAATAAATTCCATAAAATATTATTTATATTTGGTTTATTTTAAGTATGATTAATATCCACGACACTATGTGTTGTCATATTTATCGTTAATAAAATGTGATTGGTATTTTCTTATTTATAATCGAAAAGAAAGGTTTCAAGAATGATACATTTTTAGTAAAATCGACAAGGGAGAAACAAAAGCCGTGTCCGATCTGACACTTGAATTTATTTTTGTTTTTTTTTCTATGCTGTCAATATATGGGCCAATCTGTCCAGTAACATGTGATGCGTGTTGACAAGCCGCGATGCGTGTTGGCAACCCGCTACATCACTCCGCCCTAATGAAAAAGATTGTTTCGCATCTCTGATTGCCATTCTTGAACTTCCTTGTAAATTTCTTTTGGTTGAGATTGTGTGCTAAATTTTATTTGTTTGTGGCCGTGGCCGTTTTGAATGCCGTGTTGGCTTGTTGAGTTTGTTGATTGCTTACGTGGCCTTTCGCTGGTGAGTTAGCGGTTGAGTAGATGTGGCCCTTCGCTGGTGAGTTAGCGGCTGAGTATATTTGACACTTCGCTGGTGAGTTAGCGGTTGAGTGTATGTGGCCCTTCGCTGGTGAGTTAGCGGTTGAGTGTATGTGGCCCTTCGCTGGTGAGTTAGCGGTTGATTGTATGTGGCCCTTCGCTGGTGAGTTAGCGGTTGATTGTATGTGGCCCTTCGCTGGTGAGTTAGCGGTTGATTGTATGTGGCCCCTCGCTGGTGAGTTAGCGGTTGAGTGTATGTGGCCCTTCGCTGGTGAGTTAGCGGTTGAGTGTATGTGGCGGTTGCCAAATTGTTTGCTCCCTGTCTGCTGCCATGGTGCTTATTATCGACTTATTTACCATGATAATAAGTGATTTATTGAGCACGTGTTGTTGTTGATCTTGAAGTGCGTGGTCGGAGTCTCAGTTGTATGCTTAGAATGCTCTTCGAATAATGGAAGTTGTGAGCCATTTATAATAATTATTTATATTTTTAAAAATTCTTTTCTTAATAATTCTTGACACTTCAATTAATTTTTTTTCTACTTCAAAATATGTCTTGATCTTCTTACCTTCTTGTATGTGTGTTACTAGTTCACTCTCGGGGTCACCAAAATATAGAAGTGTAGTGGTGCTCCGTAATTAATACCAATATTGTGCAAATTGTAATAATAATAAATTCCATAAAATATTATTTATATTTGGTTTATTTTATGTATGATTAATATCCACGACACTATGTGTTGTCATATTTATCGTTAATAAAATGTGATTGGTATTTTCTTGGTCCATATTAAATACCATAATTAACCAAATTGTAGTAATAATAAATTCCATAAAATATTATTTATATTTGGTTTATTTTAAGTATGATTAATATCCACGACACTATGTGTTGTCATATTTATCGTTAATAAAATGTGATTGGTATTTTCTTATTTATAATCGAAAAGAAAAGTTTCAAGAATGATACATTTTTAGTAAAATCGACAAGGGAGAAACAAAAGCCGTGTCCGATCTGACACTTGAATTTATTTTTGTTTTTTTTTCTATGCTGTCAATATATGGGCCAATCTGTCCAGTAACATGTAATGCGTGTTGACAAGCCGCGATGCGTGTTGGCAACCCGCTACAGATATTCATGTCATATTTAGGAAATATTTTTTGGTTAACTCTGTTCAAATATATGTCATATATACAATTACTTTGAAATTATAATAGTATCATTGCTTAAATTTCTTATATTGATTACTGATCTTAATTATAAGTGAATAATTAAGGCGGCGGAGGATGGATGATTTTTTAAACTAAAACATCTGTTGTAACCGTCGCCGTAAAATTATAAAATATTATTACTAATAACGGTCAGGAAAAGGTTTGTTAATCCCGTAAACAGGGACGATCCTGCCCAGGCTCGACGGCTCCTATAATTAGGTTATAAAATATGTCAATAAAATGTATTCCGTCGGGCCTGAAATTAAATAAACAGTCAGTCTAGCATTAACAGGCAAAGAATAAGGAGGTGTCTTGTAAAATAGTATATAGAATAAAATTAAGTTGAATATAATAGAAGTTTTATTTTCTAAAACAATCATCGTGGGGATTTTGCATTTCGTCGATTAATACAAATTACAGTCCACTATCGAAGCATCAACAACGACGTCAAGTAAATCGCTCCATATACAATAATTAAGCATTTATTATTACTGTTTTATTCGGTCTGATATAGCCACTATCTAAGTATATCTGGTCCTTTGTGCAAGTGTTTTAATAGAGTTCGGTAGTATCTCGGTGGATCACGGACTTCTTACACATTTTGCAATCTATCTTTTAACATACTTTTGGCCATTCAAACCGGATGGTCAAATCAGTGAACAACAAGTATTATTTCAACTGTATAGCATATATATCATGCATAAATCTTAATATCGTATTATTTTATTTAAATATACAACAGTTAAACTACTTATCTTTTAATCGGTTTGATATAGCCCTTATCCAAGTATATCCGGTCCTTCAGAAATTTAAACAAAGTGTAATAATTTGAAATCGGCAGCATCTCGGTAGATCACAAACTTCTATACATCTTTTAATCATTCTTGTAACAATAGATCGTTTGAAAAAAAAATATAGCACCAATATAAATAATGCTATGAAAGATCACCTTATTTTTGATCTTTTAACTTAGTAGACTCTGATCGATTGTACACCAGATGACTTTATTTAATTACTGATACAAGTAAATTTGAACCTGGAGATGCTGTCTTGGCTGGTAAAGGTAAATCCATGAGTAATGAAAAGAAGTTTTGAAATGTTTGCCATATTTGAGTATTTCAATTAAGAATAATGACAGTTCTCATGCATCAGTCGATTGTTTAAAATGGATTACTTTCACCAGGAGATATCATTGATCATACTCTGTAGCTAGCGTCTGTATACATATAGAACGAGTTATACAGAAATTGAAAATTATCAAAATTCTACATGAAATTCCAAAAGAATCTGGGTATTTGGCTGATAATAATTTAACTTTATGTGTATTTGAAGACAATAAAAAAGGAATAAAAAAACTATATGTAATCTCCAAACTTCTTGCATTTACCATCATATAGTCAAAGGAATACAAAGTCATTAAATGTAAATGAGAACAGTAGATGTGAGAGATGCAATAGAAACATGGAACAAAAAATCTAAAACGAAAAGTTCAGTCAATTTTCACCTATGCAAGAAAAACACTTAAGAAATAGATTTAGCGATTCAGGAAATTAATCAGTTAGAAAATGAAGAATCATTAATTATCCTCAACAAGACAATCTCAACAAATAATGATGAATTGGAAATAACAGAATATCCTACATCATGTGAAGATATTTTAAAAAATAGTCTATTTTATAAAGACTTTTAATATTAAATGTGAAATTGTCAAACATATGCCGAAGGAAGGATACAAAAATCCTTTCTTTAACCCGGCATTTTCAAATTACATATTAAACAAATATATTCTAATTATACCTTTGTGGTCAGGTCTAATGCTAGACAACGACAGAAAACATTAGTATTCAAATGCTGTTGTGGAATCATATTTTAATACATTAAAGAACAATGTCTGCCATGGTTTTAAAAATATGAAGATGGGACGTTGTATAAACATAATTAAGGATTATATCGAGTATTTGCAATAATGATTCAATAAAAAGATCTCCTTTATTACAGAAACCTAATTCTGAGAAAAGTAACGAAAGTTATATTAGAGAAGAAATAGAAGTCAGGAGAAGTAAAGCAGGAAAAACAATATTAAACGTTTGAAAAAAAAAGCAATACAAAGACATTAAATGTAAATGAGGACCATGACATATCAACAGTAGATGTGAGAGATGCAATAAAAACATGGAACAAAAAATCTAAAAGTTCAGTCAATTTTTACCTATGCAAGAAAAACACTTTCTTTAAATAAATGCTTGAACACGAATAACTCTGCTGACTCTGGTGCAGAATTAGTAATAGATTTGTATCATAACTGTGTAGCTAAAGATTTCCATTTCTACATAAAACCCTACTCACATGATAAGAATATCTGTGCATTTACCATCATATAGTCGATGTTTTGTAAGATCAACAAATATGAATTAAAACTTGAATTGCGGTAACATACAAGACACTATCATGTACAAACTATAAAACTATAAAAGAATTTTTAATAAAACCCATCGCTGAATAATTGAATAAAAAATTTCGTTTCTTAATCAAGAAGAATGCTCAAGTCATATCCATTTATGAATTCGTTGCATTTATATGATCATTATAATAGCCGTCCAGTAAACGTAAAAGTATTGCATATATAACTAAACATACACATATATTTAGCATATATTAAATATTTGAAAAAAAAAGTATTTTGACTTTGTTTAGTTTTTATGAAGTTGATTATTGTGAACTGAACGACTTTTTGTTTAAAAATGGTGATAATTGAGAAAAAGTTAATTTAAAAGTGTTTAATAAATGTTTAAAACAATATGTCAATCTGTTTTATATCAAATAAATGCGCAAAAATCTTATAATCATGTTAAAACACTTTAGTATATATATATAGAATAAATATTGATTCAACATAAACATGGATTTGGAGTATAATGTTTTTAGGAAAAATGTCGATTTGGATAATAAATGCTGTGGGGGGGCTGCTTGGTGCATTAAGGATATCTGTGGAATAATTTGCGCAATATTAACATGGCTATTAATTTTGTATGCAGAGTTTGTTGTTATGTTCGTTATGCTAATTCCAAATCCAAACGAGCTATATAGGTATCCAAATATGATATTTTTTAACATATGTGCATTCCTGGCATTCGCTTCACACTTGCGAACAATGTTCACAGACCCTGGGGCAGTGCCCAAAGGCAATGCGACCAAAGAACAGATAGCACGAATGGGCTTTCGTGAAGGCCAAGTGGTATTCAAGTGCCCCAAATGTTGTAGTATTAAACCAGAACGAGCGCATCATTGTTCTGTGTGCCAGCGGTGCGTCAGGAAAATGGATCACCATTGCCCTTGTCAATAATTGCGTTGGAGAGGACAATCAGAAATATTTTGTACTTTTCACTTTCTACATAGCTGTAATATCCGTACACTCTTTACTGGTGTCATTCAATCAATTTGCCTCGTGTGTCCGGGCCGAATGGAGAGAATGCTCTGTCTATTCACCACCTGCAACAGTAGCCCTGCTTCTATTTTTAGTCATCGAAGCATTACTATTTGCTATTTTCACTGCTGTCATGCTCATCACACAGTTGCAAGCCATTTGGAATGATGAAACAGGTATTGAACAATTAAAGAAAGAGCAAGCGAGTTGGGTTAGAAAATCACGATGGAAATCAATACAGAATGTTTTTGGGAGATTTTCCTTACATTGGTTTTCACCGTTCACGAGCCCTGAGTCACACAGACTGAATAGAGTCTTTCCTGAGATTTATTCGTATCCAGTTTAGAGAAATTATTTAATAGTATCTTAATTATGTAAGAGATTTCGATTTATTTAATATATATGTGCATAATTTGTAAGAAGAAAAGTGTATTATGGAAGTAGATGTGGTAAGTTTTTTTTTTATTTTCTTGTACTTATGTAATATATATATATATATATATATATATATATATATATATATACAGTAGAATCCGCTTAGTATGACATTCAAGGGACGGCGAAAAATCGTCATACTAAGCGGTCGTCATACTAAGCGTACTAAAAAAAAAAACAATTTTTGGCGAATATGTTATTAATTTCAGTAATTTAATACAAAAATTAAGGTAAAAAATGACACATACTAACAAATTGACAAATTTAATTAAAAATATGACATAACAATGCATTTTTTAATGTAAGAAATCTGTAATTTTCGTTTGAATTTTAATTACTGGGTAAAAATAGTAAAAAATATAGATCTTTATTAATTCAGTAAATTATACCAGATGTTATCGCTTCCAAATTTCGAACACCAAGAATGAGCCTACTTATTTTTTGCACGAGGTCGTCTATGCCGGAAGTTGCCAAAGTTTCCATAGCGCGAATCTCGTGCAAAATAGAGACCTGAAGGTATGTAGCGACCTGACACACAAGGGTAGTTCACAGTGGTGCCATACCATAACAATGTGCAATGAAAAACATGAACTCTATGTTATCGGAGGTGTAAAATCATGTCGGTCATTATACTTGGACCAATTTTTTTTCAAAAATGGGTCATTATAAGCGAAATGTCAATGTAAGCAAGGTCAACATATCCGACTAGACAGCTGTTTTTTTAAGAAATTTTATATGGAAACCAAACTGCTTTAAAAATTACGTCTTAATAAGCGGTTGTCAATATATCCGGCGTCATACTAATCGGATTCTACTGTATATATATATATATATATATATATATATACATGTATATATATACAGATTTTTTTGTTTAATTTTGAAATTTATTTGCAGCTAAATTGACTATATCGACTATATACTAATTGACTTCGTATAAACAATACAACATTTATACATTAATTATAAGAAACAAAGAAGATGACTTTGCAATAAAATAAAATAATAAAGTTATGTAGTTTGTCACACAATCATTCAAAATGTGGACGAAGAAAATATTCTTTCTTATAAATACAAGAATTTAAGAGGTTTCACGTAAACTGATCCAAAAACCAAAAAAAAAAAAAATGATAATACAACTTTCTTTTTCTAATAATTATTTTATTATAAGAACATTATAATAAGAACCTAAAACTTTGAAATGAAGATAAAAATATAAAGACAATTAATAAAATTTTGCAGTTGAGCACATGGTTTAAAATTGGAAATAAATGCAACTGAAAAATAATGCCTGAAGATTTAAAAAACAGTATCGGGAAACAATTTGGCTGCAAATAAATATTATATATGTAATTATATATATATATATATATATATATATATATATAAATATATGATTTTCTGAATATATGCAAACAATGATTTTTGAATTTCTGAACTAAAAGCTTCTTTTTCTCCTAGAAATTTTATTTCTTTCAATTATGTTGTTCTAAATTTCTTTTGAAATGTATTTCAAAGGAGTTCACTAAAACGATTACAAATGTAGTAAATAGTATTTACTATATTTGTAATACTAATAATAATAACAGACACAAAAATATTACACGATTCTTACAACTTTTACACGATTTTTACAATTTGCAATTTTTTATAAATCATTTCATAAATTTATTATATGAAATTAAGGTTTATTAACAAAAGCTTATGAACTGTTAAGATTACAGTAGATGATAAACATACAAAACAAAAACAGTTAAGAAAATGAAATTAGAAATTGGAAATTTTTATTTATTTATTATTGACATACGATCATAAAAAAACTTAATTGACAAATATATTTACACAAATAAAATTACAGATGATGCATAACAAAAAAGCATAAAATCTGTTAATGAATTATAAATTTTTATTTTTCAAAAACAGAACTTTGAAGAGTAAAAACGTTTTTTTTAACAATGTTAAACATAGAGTTTAGAGTACTTCAATGTTCGATGAGTGTTCCAATTCTAAAATGTTTAATCAAAAAGTTGAATGATTTCTATCAATTTTATAATAATTAAATAAGTGTATAAATATGTATATATATACATATATATTTTATTAATAGTTCTTGAAGAAGAATAGATCCTATATCTTCAAAATGTTGAGTAAAATAATTTAAACTTAATTTATGAGAAAAAATGTAGCTCTTAGTTCAGAAGTTTAAAAATTATGATATATATATATATATATATATATTTTATATACATATATATGTATGTATGTTATATTTCTATTAACTTTATCGACCAATAATATTTACCTCTCTGTTTTTTTTATGAATGTTTGTCGTGTATATATATTTATATAGAATATGATATGAATGGTTTTGCGAATAAATAAATTGAAATGTTGATATTTGTATCAAGACAAAATGGTTTTTAAGAATAATAATGTTTAAATTAATATCTCACAAAATAATGTAGTCGCTAGATAAATTTTGCAATTGGATTATATAAATATATATATGGAGTTTAAAAAAAAAAATATATATATATATATGAATACACATTAAATATTGATATATAGTACAAATTTGTGCAAACTTTTTTATATCCGATTTCAGAAAATATGGAATAAGACAAAACTACTCATGTGGTTATGACATAATTTAACACTATCGAATACAGTATGGAAAATTTTGCTCATAATTTGATTTATTTTGAGATCTACTGTAAGATTCCATTCTTGGTAATTTTGTGTCACACTTTTCCAAGCATTTTCTTCCATGCATTTATTTATTTTTATTAGCCTATATAATTTGTTTATTTATTTACTTCAGAGCTATATATTTATTTTCAGATTAATTCTCTGTTAATTTTTGTTCATAAGCTCGGCATATTATTTATTTGTTTTTTTTTTTTCAGCTTTGTTCTAATAATGAATTATCCTGATCCTGTTACTAACAATAATTTTATTATACCATGTTTAGCAACTTACTGATAGTATACATAATATTAAATTACAATATGTACTACAATATGGTACATTTAAATCTATATACGTACAGTACATTTGAATCTTTATACGTAGAAAGACAGTATATCTAGCATAAAATTTATTTTATAGAATCATATTTATACACTTTTGAGCTGCACATCATCCAGTAACTGCATTATGTTTTTAATACAATGAATAAGACCATGTATGGATAATAATGCAGAATATTCATAATATTGCAGAATAACGAACGTAGAAATGAATTTTAAAACTGAGATTGGTAAATGCAGTTTACGTGAAAACCATATAAAAAAATCGCCAACTATAGGAGACCTTCTTCTAGAATTCTGAGTATATTGAATGTATTTATATTTGAACTTGTGTTGAAGATGAAGCTTGGTAAAATATATATATTGTAATCTTCCTGGCATTGAAAGTTTGTACTTGAAAATTACTACCCTTGTAGAGAGGTAGCAGAGAGTTTCGTGGGACTAATTGTTTACTTCCAAAACTCCGCATAAGAACATTTGTAATAAATAATTAATAAATATATCTTCTTCAATTAGATCTGAGTGACAAATTGATAGTGTAATTAGAACAGCACCAAATACATAAATTATGACAATAAATCAGTGTTTCACACAGTCCACTGCTACAAAGGTTAAACTAACCTAGCATCTTGAGTTAATCGGAGGAGAGATTCAATACTTAATTTTGCAATAATCTTGATATGATATAGTGATCTAAACAATAATTTTATCTTAATTATTTTTCCAATCAGATAAGAACTTTTTCACCATATTATGGTTAGTTTAACTATATTGTCAGTACTATCATTTTATATTGTACTGATGTTTTTTTAACCATATTCAACCAATGCTGGTCTCCATTTCACAGTTATTCGGGTTCTGCGGTATGATAACAAATATTTGCCGAATATATAAACAAATACCATGAATTTTTTTTGAATTCACCAAAATCTCGAACATCATTAAATACTATTCAATTTTCAATTTCAATACAAACCAAATTATGAGCAAATCAAGCATTGTATTCATATATTTTAAAATATATCCCAAAATCAAAAAATCGAATCTAAATCAACTAATTCAGAAATAGAATTTTGCACAAATTTGTTAACCTTCGTAAGCTGCAAAAAAAGTTTTAAAGCCAAGTTTGAGAGCATATCTATTTTGATCAAGAAGCGAATTACTTAAAATATATTTCATAATTACTGTTTTTAAGAAAAATTTACATAAAAAAGCGTATATATTTATTTGTATAATAATAGTGTTTTGTACGTTCCATGAGCTTCTACATATATCTATATATATACTTTCACGACTAAAAATTATAAAAGAAAATTCTTCAAGGTAACATTTCTTTTAAAACTGTAATAATTTATAAATTATATTATGTAATACTTTAGGAAATGTGAATTATTAGAAAGAAAATTGAAATTAATTGAAACCATAATAATAATGCATTTTTGCACCGATCAACCGTTATATTAAATGTTATCTAAATAACATTTGATATAACAGACAAAATATGCATTTAGCAGGAGCATTTTCTTAATTTAGTTCAGATTTTTTAAATTTAGTTTAGAGCAGATTGATGAAATGCCGACGACTTCGTTTCGTCGTAAGGAAACAAAACGAGACGAATTGACAAACAGACTTCTACAACATATGGATAAAATAGAACAGGAAAAATCTCGAGAAATGAAAATAGCAGAAATTTTCGGAAAAACTCTCGAATTGATGAATCCGAGACAAAAAGAAATCGCAATTAGTTTAATACATCAATTGATGTGTCATGGGATTAACAATATTCTATCAAAGCATACGACGAAAATGAATTGGCTAAATCATAATTATCAATAAATTATATTTTGCATTTGAGTTGTTCTTATTTAAAATATTACTTTTTACTTATTTTACCCGACAGGACGAAGTCTGTCGGGTCAGCTAGTCTTATATATAAAAATGGATCGCAAAATGTGTTGGTAAGCGCATAACTCAACAACGCCTGGACCAATTTCGCCAATTCTTTTTTTAAAATGTTCGTCGATGTCCAAGGATGGTTCTTACGGCGAGAAATAATCGAATAATCGTCGGGAAAACCCTAAAAACAGCCCTTCTCGTTTTCACATACAAACGTAGAATCAATTTGAGCTTTATTGCTATTATATACAGTTCATATTGAATTACAAGCCCTCACTGTATACTCCTCCTAAACGATTATTCGGATTTTGATAAATCTTTCTGAAGTTTGTTAAGGAAATTTTCCAAAATTTTCCAATAATACTCATCAATTTCTATATATTAGTATTTTGCGTAAAAAAGAATTAAAATATAATTTAGCAAAATGTATGGTCTTCAGATATGTGGTAGATACATTTTTATATGAAAAAAATGTTGATTTGAATATATGCGGCACCCACGGAATAACAAATTTGATTAGAAAACGTATTACGTTCTATTTCATAGAAAATGATCTCTAAATTTACAAAAAAAGTTTAGGATCTATTCCTAAAATGGGCCTCCTAAATTGGGCCGCCCTAGGCCCGGGCCCAGCACTGAGTATATGCCAACATTATTAGATATAATATCCATATATAATAAAATAGTATAAACATTATCAGAAGAGTGGCTGACCGCTGAGTTGCCCTCTCGAGAAAAGTGGTAGGCTGAAAGTAGATTCTGTCCGCTTTTTTATTTCAGTGAATAGATCAATCAACGAAACGGTTTCTTCGAGCAATAACATTTGTTTAAACGATCTATTTGGATTAAGGAAAACCAAATACAAGAAAATCAAGCAAATAAATTATTAACAATAATAAATAAACATTTTGATGCTAACTTACCCGATGATGTGCAGAGTATTGCACAAATGATTGAAAAAGATGAAAAACCTCAAATCGCAACTGCTCTTGACTACCATCATCCCTCCTCAACTATTGAGGAGCAATCTGTAGCGAGTAAGTATTAAAATAATAAGTAAGTATTAAAGTATTAAAAGTATTGATAAAAGCTGTATATTCAATAGGAAATAATGAGCCAGCCAAACATTGAGGAAAAGCTTGAATCTTTAGCAAGTAAGTATTTTGTTTATCATTATTTTCTTAATAATATCAGAAATTGTACATAAGCCCACAATTTGCTTAGTCTTCTGCTTTTTTTGGTAGGTTGGAGAGGAAAACAGAGTTTTGGTACTAAATCAGTACATACGAGTACTATTTTTGCTATGCTATTGTGAGCTTATTGAACATAGCTCATAAATGTACTTCTTGCTCCATTATATTGTTTAATAAACAATATTTCATTCTAACTTTCTGAAAAAGAAAGTGTTTTTATCAGCAACTCCTATTTGCTAATTTTGTGTTCTTAACGTTTCAAGTTATTTTGAACAATTTGCCACTAAATTTTTCAATGTCAACGTTTTTATTGTATTAAAATATTAATCGTGAAGTTCATTTTATCAAGCAAAGATAAGCTCGAAAAGTCATTGAATCACTTGTCGACAATGTTGGAGAAAATTACACTTCATCTTCAAGAAATGATGGAAAATCAAGCTGAAATTTGTATGTTTTCAGTTTCAGACGAAGAGGAGCAAATGGCAGTGATACCATTGAAGAGTCTAAGCGAAATAGAGGAATTTGAAAAAAGGTTGAAAAATGAAAAATTTGCTTTGGACCTGGTAAGAAATATATATATATATATATATATATATATATATATATATTTCAAAGTAACTAGCAGCCCATTCGTCGAAATAAAAAAGGTATAAAGTGTAAAACTTTTATTTATACGTTTCGACACAAGATGCGTGTCATCATTCAGCAACACAGGACAAAAACACTCAACAAAAATTTATTTTAAAAAATTAAACTTAATAACATATTAGAGAAAAACATTTTTTTAGAAAGAATTTCAGTCGAGTCTGGATGCTCGGTATGGGCGTGTTTCTCGTCTCACAATTATGTATTTTAAAACTTTTATTCAAATTAGTTTCAAATCTTTTAGTTATTCATAATTCTTTCTAAAAAAATGTTTTTCTCTAATATGTTATTAAGTTTAATTTTTTAAAATAAATTTTTGTTGAGTGTTTTTGTCCTGTGTTGCTGAATGATGACACGCATCTTGTGTCGAAACGTATAAATAAAAGTTTTACACTTTATACCTTTTTTATTTCGACGAATGGGCTGCTAGTTACTTTGAAATATGTTTCAACGTCGAAAAAACTATCAAGATATATATATATATATATATATATATATATATATATATTAACAATATCAATAAAATCTTTTACATAAAAGTTACTCATCTGAAATACCAAAGTCAATTTTTTACATTCTGCTTGGACATTTTTTGAAGTTCATATCCCAATTCCAGCAAAAATGTGTAAAGTGTCAAACATTTGGTAATATACTTCTAAAGACTTTAAAATTATCTACAAATTTATCTACTAAAATTATTTTAAATCTTATATATCAAAAAAGATATTTACATCAAAACAACTATACACAGATTAGATAGATTGTGCATTCAACTTGAACGGTTTCAAGTTTATACCAAAAACTGTAAAAAATAACAAAGTTTTATGAAGTCGAAAAATTATAATTTATCATTGAAATAATAATTTATATTATTTACATAATAAAAACAAATATATGCAAATGCACATTAATTAATTAATATAAAAATAATTTAGTACGAAATAATATTACAACGTAATTGGAACCACGTATTTCAGAAAATTGAATTTTGTATAGTCTGATTTCAAAATTGATGAAATTGAATAGTCCAATGTACAAAACTTATGCAATTTAACCAGATAACTGCAATTGACAGATATACTCGTCATGAAGATGTGGCAGAATTTTTTGTATTGACGAGTATAGTCGTCATACGAATAAAACTGTCACCATTTGCTATTTTAATTACATTTATTGAAAAGGGCTAAAAATATTATGAATGTTCATGTCCCTTAGAATATTCTGAGGCTATGACTGTACTAGGCTGCAGTTTTTTTTATATATAAATAATTTAAATTATTATTTATAATAATTCATATTTATATAATTTATATATATATACGGGGTTTAACAACATACATAGAGAAATGTATGAAAAAATTCCAAAACACAATTTTGAATTTTATTACTTTTATGTTAAGGACACATTAACCATTTCAAAAACAAATGTTTTAGAAATTATTCATAAATAATTTTATAAAATCATATCTTGAATGAGGTAATTTATATAGAATATATTTTTGAAATTTTGGAAATTTTGCTTTTTATAATTTTTTATATTTTTTTTTATATATAACTTATCATATTTTTATAAAACTATTTTTTCAGGCAATTATCAGTCATAATAAAAACTGTTTTTTATAGATGATTAATAATTCCAAATGCTATGCTTAAAAGAATAATAATAAATAGTAATGAAGAATGTTTTCATTCTATTTGCAATCTCAAAAATACCAAGACAATGAAGACCAGGGGCGTAACTACCGCCGTATCAGCCGTATCAATGATACGGGGCCCCCGGGCCCAGGGGGCCCCCAACGAGCATTAACAGAAATTGAGAAAAACTTTTTATTTATTTCACAAACGACAAAGTCAAAAAATTAATTTATTATTATTGTCGGGACAACCTACATCGATTATAGGCATGTTAGGCCTACGGGGTTTCCCCGTTTAACCCTCAATAAACAATGTACAGTTATGCGTACCCAAAATACAATGATATGTTGACAAGCGACGAACGAACAGCAGGGATTTCTTTTAATAAGTAATATTTTTTACAACTGACCCAAAATGGACAAGAAGTACAACATTTGGTACAGAAATAAAGACGTTAGAAAAAATACAATCATGTGATATTTGCCAGAGTTAGTCGAAGGTTTTATATATTGAAAGTGTTTTGGTTTAGGGGTGATTTGTGGAAAAGTGTTAGTGGTGATTTAAAGAAAACGAGTGAAAAGAAAAGAGATTACGCCAGCGGAGCTATGAAAGGAAAAATTGAACAGAAAAAAGATGAAGTCATAAAAAAAGTGCCAAAAATTTCTTAAATCGAAAAAATATACACTTTTTTGGCAATAGAATACAACGCTGGTCAATTACTTAAAAGGGTATGCCCTATCAGATGGTCTTCAAGGAACGACGCCTTATTAGCAATAAGCAAAAACTATTTATTAATAGTAAAAACTCTGTATAAATTAAATTTAATTTCTAAAAAAAACAGATGAACGTGAAGAATGTAAGAAATTAATTAACCTTTTAGAAAGCTATGATTTTTTAGTTCTCGTAATATTTTTTTCTTTATTTTTTCAAATTATTAATCCAATTTCGAAAGCTCTACAGGATGTGAGTAATGACTTACAACAAACTAGCATACTATTAGAAAATCTTTTAAAGAGTCTGCGCGAATGGAAGCATTAAAATTCATTCATTATTTTGTTAAGGAATACTAAGGATTTAGCAAAGAATTGGAATATAAAAACAATTTTTAAAAACAAGAGCCGGAAGATAACAAAGCGATTTTTCGATGAGTTATCATAAGACGAGAGAATTTTAGACCCTGAATCATATTTTAAAGTGAACGTGTACTATTGCTGTTTAGATAATAATAATTGCTTCTGGAAAACTGACGACAAAATACTGCAAAGATCTATCAGGTAATCTTTGCGATCAATTGATAGCTATAAAAGCATGCTTAAAATCAGAAATCGAAAATATTCATTCCATTAAGGAACTTGCTGAATTATTATTAATAAAATTTAATAGTATTGCATCCAGTTTTCCGGATGTAATAACAGCTTGCATTTTATTCTTGACCCTTCCAGTTACAACCGCAACTACTGAAAGGAGTTTTTCAAAATTAAAATTAATAAAAAAATACCTCAGAACATCAATAAAACAGGAACGTCTATCAGACCTGTCTCTAAGAAACATTAGAAAAACTAAAAACATCATCAGCTATAAATGACTTAATAAATCAGTTTGCTGATAAAAAGGCAAGGAGAGTGAATATTTAATTTTAGTTACTTGTAAAATATTAAAAATAATATTCGATGTATATTTGAAAATTTGATAAATAAATGTTCTTTTAATTTTATTAAATGAATTTGTTAATCTTTTTATGTTTCTTTAAATTATGAAAAATCTTTAGGCGGGCCCCCAAACCGATTTTGATATGGGGCCCCGCCAAGGCACGTTACGCCCCTGATGAAGACGCTTTTATTTAGTTCGCTTTCCCGCCACATCAGATTAATACATAGAAAACAGCCAAAACAGTTTTACAGAAATTTTCAATGCACATTTTGCCCAAAGATATTACATACTCCTGTTTCTTTGCAAAGGTACATCAAAACCTTTCATTGATCAACTCCCAATATTTCTTTACAAGACTCCAATATCCACCGCACATTTTACAATAATTTTAGAATTAATCCTGAAACAGCTCTTGCACTTCATTCTTATGCTCTGCCTTATTCTCTAATTCCTTCCACAGACATTCTATCAAATGCTCTTCCCTCGTCACCAATTCCCCCCACATCATTTCATTCGTATGCTCTCTTCCCTCGTCACACAATCCTTCTTTACCTAATTCTTCTGTACCTATTCCTTCCTTACCTATTCCTTCTACATACGCCCACATTCTTACAAACGACCCCTACAAGACCCACACCAAATAATATTTTATCGCTGCACTCTCGGAAGTTGTTTACAAGTATTGAATAAATGAATTGTTGCTTTTGCAGCACAAGCCATTAAAACCAGAAATGCAATACAAAACTAAAATTAGAACCTATAAATCAAAAGCTAGAAAGGCAGGACCGCCTCCAGGTGGTTAGGGATGGAAATGTAACTCCACTGACGGCTAAAAGTCCTGCACAACACCCACAAACATAATATTTAAAATTTAAGAAATAATCAATTATCAAGCAGACGCTACATAGCAATGAGTGAAAGCTCGAGCTATATGGAATGAGAGTAAATAATGAATTAATGTCCCTATCTACTAACTCCGCCTGCAGACGTATCCTTGCGCGCTGCTGCCGGTCCTAAGCCCGAGTAAAGGAGGAAGGTTATGGGGCGAGAACATCTTTGATCCCCACATAAAAGCGGCACATACCGCAAGCTCTAGGTCATGTCACTGGAGAACGGGGTCCTTGGCTTAATCGCCCGGGTCACGAGGAAGGATCCTCTATAAAAAACACCCTCAACACTAAGGTAGGGCGCGCGCCAAAGGAGTGAATGGCTGTGAGGAAATACAGTTCTGACCGACCAACTCCGAGGCACCAGCCAACAGATCGACAGTAACAGGCTTGCCCAAGCACTGAGCGCTACCAGGGTCGACTGCTAATCTCCTATACTCGTGGGAACAATAATGAACACCCAAAAATCCAAAATTAAAACGGATAACTCGTTAACCAAAACGGTCGCTGCCCAAAAGGCAGAAGCCAAAAACCAAGAGAAAGTGCTGGAGAAGGGGGATACAACCCCTAAAGAGAAAGTGGCAGAGAAGGGGCACACAACCCCTAAAGAAAGCATAAGCAATCTATCCGCGGATAGTTTGAATAAAGTTAAAATTGAAAGAGAGAAACTTGAAAGTTTTCTTTTTAATGAGTCGAACAAAGTGTCGAAAGGCGTAATAAAGTTCATTCTCGAAAAATGGTCAAATTTGGATCTAATGCTTCAAAAAGAAATTTTAGTGCACGAAAAAACAGAGGCCAAATATAACAGAAAACTACCAACATGTCATATGCAAATGTGGCATCTAGAGCACCTAATAAACTCCCAACGCAAATAGTGCAACAAAAACCAAAAAGCCAGTACATATACATTAAACCTGAATGTGATCGAACAGACAGTAGGTCAAATGATGAAATAAAGGATCACGTAAAAACTGGTCTAAAAGATATTAGTAAGCAGATAAAAATTAGAGGTATACGGCAACTCCAAAATAAAGGAGTTGTCTTAGAAGTTCAAACAAAGAGAGATATAGAAATAATGAAGAAAGCAAATCTGAGTGCGCAAAAATTAGTTGTGGAAGAGCCCAATAAGCTACAACCACAAATAATTATGTATGATGTAGATTGTAGAAGAAGACTGCCAGTAAGAAAAGATAGCAAAGTCGTAAAAATCAAGATAATAGCTGGTTTTACCTTTTTCCCTCTAGTTTCAAAAATTGTCGAAAAAATCTTAACTTTACTAGTTTTGGAGATATCGATCGTATACTTTTCACCCACGGACCTTTTAGCCCCGCTCTACCCTACATTAATATTTTTTCTCTGTGCATGCATACGTTTACTGATTATTTCTGCCATATTTAAATAATTCCAACACATATTTTCATACTGTTTTATAATATTTTTAGCCCACAATAAAATGAGTGTAGCAAGTAAGAGAAAATCTCGTCAATATTAGGATGAATAATATTTAAAATTTGGCCGCTGTTCACGATGAGCGGATATCCCTTTTGTCTGTTGTCAGCAGTGCTTGTAGAACAAATCAATGAAACCAGGTCGTCTTGAGGCCCGTTTGAAGGCAAAACATCGTAATCATGTAAATTCAAATTTGAGTTATTTTAAAACTTTAAAGGAAAAGTTTGAAAAAAAAACAAAATAGCCGTCTCTATTTCCTGCACTTCTTTAACAAATAATCGTCATCTTAAGGCGAATTATCAAATGTCATTATTAATTTGTAAAAGTGGAAAAAACTGCACTATTTGAGAAAATTTGATGAAACCATCAATTTCAGCATTTCTTAAAACAGTTTTAGAAAAAGATGACATAGACGTGAAAGCCATGCCACTCAGTAATAATACTGTTCGCAGAAGGCTAGACGAAATAAGTAACGATATTGAAAACCAATTAATCGATAAGTTAAAAACTAGACATTTCTCAATACAAATGGATGAATCGACATCAAAAGACAGTGAGGCTGTATTGCGGGCATATGTACGATTTATTGATGCAGGACAATTTTCTGAAGAAATGTTATTGCACCACTAAATCCCAAGACATATATATTAAGTTAAAAAACTATTTAGAATTGAAAAACATATCAATGAAAAATATAACATCTTGTGCTGCATATGGTGCTCCTGAAATGATGGACAAGAAAAATGGCTGCTTATAATTGATAAAAGATATAAATCCTGAAATGGTTATTGTGCATTGTGTAATTCATAAGGACACTTAGTTGCTAAAAATATCTCACCTGTTCTAAATGAGGTATTACATGCAGTTCTAAAATGCATTAATACTATTAATATAAAGCCAGTGCCAAATCTGAACGTCATTTCAGGCTGTTTTGTGAAGAGCAATGAAAGCGATGTGAGACTTTTGCTTAATACGGGAGTAAGATGGTTTTGTAGAGGAAAATGCTTAAAAAAATATATGTAACTGTTCGATGTTCTAAGTGAATTTTTCAATGACAAACCTGAAATGAAGATTTCATTAATTTTCGATGATAAAGTTATTTAACAGATATTTTTGAAAAATTGAATATGTTATAAACAACTCCAAGGACCAAATAAAACACTTGTCGATGCGAAAGCGAAGATATTTTGTTTATTACAAAATTGAATTGTATATAAAACAAAAATGTGAAGTAACTCGTGATGCTTTGCTTGTAATTAAAAATCATCTGGATATCTTATCTGTCGATTTGAGGGAGAGATTTGAAACAAATTGATTTCCCAGCATGGATGCTGCTGAATCCAGTATTAGTGGATTTGACTGATATTTCGAATATGCAGTATCAAAAAAAACTTGCTGAATTTCAAAATCATGAGTCAGCAAAAACTTTATTTAATATAAAAGGGGCAATGGAATGGCTTTGTCGAGAAATTGAAGTCAAATACCCAAATGTGCGAAAGAAAGCTTCTTCTGCCGTTTCCAATTTCATATTTAGTATATCGTGGATTTAGTGTTTTGAATGATTTATTGATATCAAAAAATAGACTTGCTATAGCAGAAGGAGGCGAGGCAGAGATTTGAGATTGAAGCTTAGCAAATTAGAACCCAATATAAAATCTTGGTGTAGCAAACATCAAGCTCAATTATCGCATTAAATATTTAGAAAAAATCACAAATAAAATAAATTTGAATTTCAGTTTTTTATTACATGTTTCAAAATTTTAACATTTGTGATGTTTTGAAAACGATTAAATTGTAATTGTTTCCTAAAACTTATTTATTATTTTTAAAAACAAAATTTTAAATGGTTTTAGAAACGTTCAGGTGAGGCATAGCACAAAAAAGGTTGAAAATCACTGCTTTAAATAAAAGCACTGATAAAATAGATTCAGCACAAATTTTATATTTTATTCGTGCTGTCACTAAAGATTTTCAATGTTACGAAGAATTACTAGCTTTGGGGGTACATTATCAGGAAGAACTCGCGGGACCGATAATTTCGAAAACTTTAAAGAAGTATGTAATAAATTATAATTGAATGTAAGTAATTTAGTTAGTGTCTGCACTGATGACGCACCTTCTATGAGAGGCAGAAAAGAAGGATTCGTCGCATTGTTAGGAAAAGGAAACAAATTCAAGAAAATTGCTAAAAATCTGCGCACACATACAGACGCTTTTTTTAATTTATAACGTTTATAATTGAGTTTGAAATGATTACTCCCTCGTTTCTCACTTACAAACTTTGTCTTTGCGAAAAATCCGATATTGATGATATTACATGATGATAGTAATGATGATATTGCATTTTCTCTAGTCTCAACTAAAGATGCTGCGAGAATGTTGAGGACGTTCTCTTCAATACATGATATACCTGCGGAGGAGGTGTTGATCTTGTTTACGGGGAGTCATACAAAATCAAGAATAGAGAAAATGACCTTGTAAATAATTTAAATCCAATTCTTTATTGTTCAGGACGTGTACATTTTTCTAATGTGGCACCACGCATTTGGGGCACACAAATGAAGATATAAATATAAAGATAAATGTCTCAAGGTCAAACAAAAAAATCTAGATCTTATATACAAGTATATCTTCCGATCCGAGATCAGCTAACATGATCAAATAATCTCTGTCTGCCATTCTTCACGAATAGTTACTCAATGGAGGCATCCCAACATATTTATTTCTTTATTTGCATATAATTATTATTTGTATTTGCTTATCATTGTTTGTATTTTGATTTTGTTTTTTTTTTGTATTGACGTCACACATTAGCTCATAGAATTTGTATATTCTGATTGCTAATTAGAAAACCGAAAACGGATGTGGTAGCAAAAAAGTAAAATAGGGTAGGATGTAAAACCTTAATCAACTTTTCAACTTTACTAACCGTAAACTTAATAAAAGGTAGTTATAAATACATTAAATGATTTACTTATAACTTAAACCAATCATGTTTTAAGAGATTGTTTCTGAACAGCAGATGGGTGTGATGTCAATGTGTAAAATTAAAAAAAAACACTTGTCCGCAAATTTTTAATGAATATTTAGTGAATATTAGAATTACTGGTCTATGATATGAAATAATAATTTGCTACGAACATGCTTTACGAGAAGTTTAAAATTCGTCAAATAACAAATTCATTCCGAAATAATTGTTCATTATACATTTAAAGTGCGTAAGTTTATGTATTTTTTATATTTGAAAAATCAACATACATATTTAGTAAACAATTTTGTAATTGTGCACTCTAGATGAATTAAATTAAAATCAATGTAGAAATCAGCTGTATTAAAAACTACCAGACCAACTTTGCCCTCTTAGACAAGAAAAAATTTGTTGACAATTAACTGAAATTTTTACAAGTTTATTAAGTGAACATTTTTTTTAGGAATATTGCTTTCAATTCAAAATAATAATCAATTAACAATTCTAGCAATCATTAAAAAATTAATCATACTGCTATGAATTAATGGAGTAATAGTATACTTATTATCAGGTATTTGAATTTGAAATATTTTTTTTTTGTTAAACTAACTACTAAATTTTTATTATAGGTGCTTTCAGCTATTCATTTTTTTGGTAATGATTCATATCAAACTGATGTAGGCAATTGCTATATGAATTTCCCGAGAATTTCTGTCAGTCGCTTTATTAAAACAGAACTGCTAATTGTAACCACATTTATGCTGTTATTCATTATATAAACAATGACAGGAGTAAGTCCAAAACATCTGAAGAGCAAGGCTGGAGAAGTTGGGAAAGGAAATCTATTCAAAGCCTCTCGCTATTGCTGATGATTTTCCAAACACAAGAAAATATAAACTAGTTTATTATATAGAAGATAATGTATCAGTGATAAACTGATCTTTTCGCACTATTCTAAAATGTGAGTCTGAGACCGCAATTCAAACAGCTGCTAAAATTTTTGTCACTGCTTTATGTGATACGGCCATTAAAATAATAACTGTGAAAAGTACCGAAAATCTAATGAAACTTTTACTTAAAACTTCCAAACATAGCCATTATTATACGTGATATATTTTCTGATTCAAACTGTATGATTACTACTATCAAAATATGAAGTCAACTATATAATAACCAAATTGTTGTGTTTAAAAAAATGTTTCAGCTCGTCACAAAAACAATTTTAAAACTTTGGCCTTGATCTAATCAATCCAACTAAGACAATAAAATATGGCTTGAAAAATGAAAAAAAAGCAATAGCCAAATATCCTGTTGATGTGATCCCAGTTGGATTGTTAGTGAAGCCATTACAATCCTGGTTATGCACTAGTATAGATTATTTAGTTATTAAAAATAACAAACTAATAAAAATTGTACAAATTAAATGCCATTCAATATGATATCTTTGATGAGAAGATTGGACACTTTAATGTTGGCTACTCAAATATAGATAATGGAAACCATGTTTAAAAAAGAGTAATATTTATTACGCTCCATGCCAAATGCTAATGTATGTGTCTGATATAAATATCTGTAATTTTTATGTTTGGTCACCAAAGGGTAGCAGTAGGTGCTTAATTACTAAATCCAAAGATGAAATCTTCTGAAAAAACTTAATTCCTTTAATAAAATACTTTTATTTCATGTACTATTTAAAATAACTTTTTAACAATAAACAAAATGCTACTAATACAAATGTTTATCAATATAAAATAAAATATTATTACTACCAAGGACTAATAATCAAGACCGAAAGATGAAGTTTAGCTGCAATAAGAAATAAGATACAATCAGAAGATAGTTAAGCTCCCAGAAAAGATCACTGTGGCACCAGCGGTTATTTATATGAATCGAAAGAATTTATATGAATTACTCCATTTTTGTTGAAGTAGTAAGTATTATTTATTTGATTACTTAAGTATTTTGAATGTTGACTTAATAATAAATATCATCAGATATGTAATGCTGATGAAAGGATATCGTTTGTGAGTAGTAGATATCCTGCCGCCACATATGACGTTGGCATTTTTCAGGTCTTAGTAGTTAGAGCCATACTGAATTATTTACCAATTTAGTGGGTAATTCATAGATATATTTAATACAGCAAATCAAGAAAGAAAAAATGTATCAGTGGTACATTTACAGGAGTTTCAGATTACCCATTAGAACATTGTCTACACACCCCACACAGGGCACCGATAAGGTGTGAGTATACTGAGGAGCAATACAATGAATTGCACAAAAAGGCTAGGAATGTTATTGAACAAACATTTGTAACTTCATTTAGTTGCAAAATTTATATATGATACATATCAGTTTCTAAAATGTTACTGTTTTAGTTGATATTGTAAGTGTTTAATTGTAGTGTTCCAGATTGGTATGAAAAACATAAAGGTACTTACGTTAAGAATCTGTTACCCAAATCACCTTGTACGGCCATACAGCCAAAACATTCCCATAACCTTTCATCATATACATGTTTCTTTATTGACATCTGAAATTATAAAACATTATAATATTTGATATATACAAATATAAATATGAAAATCATATGAAAAGAAAGAAAACATAAAATGCCCATATAAAAAATTGTTAAAATATAACTACCATGTGGATTGAAACAATATCGATAAAGAATAAAGCGAGTACGTACTCAATAATCTGATAAATATTACGGATATTTAAACATGCAGTTTAAAATTAAATCGATAAGCAATAAGCAAAAAGCAAGAACGTTACTAACAAATATTTCGCAAATAAAATCAAAGAAATTGCAGAATAGAAGGCTGTCAAATGTTATTTCTTCACAGATTGAATCAATAACCGAAACTATGACACACCAAAATACTAACCGAAAGCCTGCAAATAATTTATCGCCAAATTAGATCATTAATTGTACACTAGAGCACTCAATTTTTTTAAGCTAGCTTTATTCTAGCATTAATTAATTAATAAAACACCTTTTTACTTCATACAACACATTTAATAATTCACCAAAATTAACACAACGCCGAACTGTTCAACACTCAAGTTACCGCCAGACACCGACTCGCACACAGATACATACATCTGTTCCGTAAGGGATCAGACACTCTACATATGACACACCATAGAGCACATACACGTCAGGATAGACACTCTTGGCCGTTATATTCAAATGACAGACATACAATATTATAGTTCGGCCAATCCTGACCTCACAGGCGTCCCCGACTGATGAGATCTAATACAACAGTAATCTAAATCTAATATTACAACACAAATCATAAAACCATTACAACATAAATCATATTTCATTCACTTATTGTCTCTACCAACTTTGTCGCCATCACTTATTGTCCTTATACGCCTATTATCTTTATACACTTATTGTTATCATACGATTAGTCCTAGATACAAGTTCATTCATTGTCACTAACAACACCTCACTACTCACATCAGTCTGTTCTTCTTCCAGTTCAGAAACCCTCACTCCCTTCGAGGCCATAGTCCTCTTCTGGCCTAAACCATAACCGCATTCTGCTTGGATCAATTATGGTTTCCATTGGCATCTGCGTTACTTGGAATCCCTCCACATCGCCTATGGCATACCGGTCATGGTCCAGCACCTTCTTAACTAAATATGGTCCCTTATACTTTGGTAACAATTTCTTGTTCACACCAATAGTAGTGTCCACATTGGTGATCATTACCATATCTCCAATCTTATACTTCTCCGCCTCCTTACTGCGCTTATCATGGTATCTTTTATTATAATCTTGCCCCCTTCTATCGTTTGGGCTGCCTGCTTTCTAATTTCGTCCTTGTCATACGACTCATTCTGCAGCAGATAATCTCTCACTTCATCCTTAACTTCTCCCCGTTGTGTCACTCCGAATAATAGAATACTGGGGGTCTCACCCGTGCTCTTACACACCGCATTATTCAAGGCGTATTCTACCTTATACAGAACTGCGTCCCAACCGCTTAAATCTTCTGTGTATTTCGCCAACATTGGAACGATTGTTCGGTTTGCTCTTTCCACCTGTCCATTCGCCCAAGGGGCTCCTGCAGCTATATGCACTATTTTACGTTTCGCTCCTCTAAAATGTCCTAAGGAAATCAGACGTGTAGCAACTCCCTCTATCCGCGACTATGGTAGTCGGTACACTATAATACTCAAAATACTGAGTCAACCAGCCAACCACCTCCTTTGCTGATGTGGTTTTGCATGGGTATAATTTGCAATATTTTGTGAACGCGTCTATCACCACTAGAACGTGTTATTGCCTTTTCTAGTTTTCTGTAGTGGACCCAAATGATCCACATGAATCGTCTTGAAAGGCAGCATACCCTTCGGGATATTGTGTAACCTTCCTCGAGACTCACCCTTCCAGCTTGAAAAGGCGATACACTTCAAGCATTTATGTATAACCTCATTTACTATCTGGTTCATATTACTGAACCAATATTGTTTCCTCAATGTCATCGCCGTCCTCTCTACGCCCGCATGCCCTAGCTGTTCATGCATTAATCTAGACACCTCTTCTACCATTAATGACGGCACCAAAAATAAAAGCCTCTCCTTGAACTTTCTGTACACTAATCCGTCCCTTAGTTCATACAGCTGATGCTGTTCTCTCTCCAAACCATCTCGAATTCGCCTAATCAACGGATCCTGGCCTTGTCTTATCGCCAGAACTCGGTCAAAGCTGTTCTCCTCGATTACAAGTAGTTCATGGCACCTGCTAAGTGCATCGACGTGCTGCATCCTTGCCGCTGCGCGATGCTCTAGCTCATAGTCATAATTCGACAATACTAGCGACCACCTCAATAATTTTGGATTTATTTCCTTCCTCTGTAGAGCCAGCTTCAGGCTGTTACAATCCGTCACCAGCTTAAAATGAATTCCAAATAAATAGACATGGAACCTTTGCAAGGATTTACTATAGCTAACATCTCCAATTCGAAACTGTGCAGCTTCGGACTCCGACAACGTGGATCTCTTACTATAGTAGCAGACTGGGGTGCATTCCCATTAGCTGGCTTTTGCACAAGTACTGCTCCATAACCCTTCGCATACCGTCTGTATGTAGTTCTGTTATCGCACAGTGAAGTAAATCGCTAACACTGGTTTATTCACTAATTCATTCTTAATATTGTTTATGGCTTCCACTACATCACCGTCAATCACAAAAAGCTTTCACCATTCTTACACAAATCATACAATGGCTTACACTAACACTAAAGTCCTTAATAAACTTACGGAAATAACTGGCTAGGCCTTAAAGCTCCTCAACTGTCTGAATGTCTTTGGAATGGTATATCTACAAACGCGCTCAATGTTTGCATCACTCGGCCTT
>NW_020538142.1:0-18841 GCF_003426905.1 Ctenocephalides felis
TATACATATATGTTTGAAGGGAAAAGGTGGTATAAGTGAGATAAGGGAAATCATATTCTCTCGGTTTTATTTCACTTAAAACCCCGATTCAAATAAGGGTTGAAGGCGCCGAATCGAGGGTTTATATATACATGTACATTTATACATATATATATACATATATAACATAGTAGAAAAGAAACTTTTTATTCCAGAGCTCTATTATTATATATATCCAAAAAATGTTGAAAAATATATTATCATATTAAATAAAAACGATCGACTATGAATGTCACTTAAGTCCAAATAACATTTTTGGCAATGTTTTAATTTTTTATAAATAAATGGAAAAAAATATAGGTTTGAAATTATTTTTAAAAATACTAAAATGCATTAAAAGTTATTAAAATTATTTCAAAGCTCTATTAGTATTATTTTAGAAGATATTGAATATTGAATATAAACTCTTCACCACATAGATCCTCCTAAAGCCTAAAAGACTATCAGAGGACATTTTATAAAGTTTTAATTTTATAAATAAACTATTATAATGTAGGATATGAAATTATTTTTATAAAATACTAGAATGCTTTAAATATTTATCAAAATTTATTTTAAAGCTCTATTATTATTATTTTAGAAGATATTGAATATTGAAATATAAATTATTTACGTCTTTAAATCCTCCTGAAGCCTAAAGACTATCAGAGGACATTTTATTTAAGTTTTAATTTTTATAAGTAAACTATTATAATGTAGGTTTTAAAATTATTTTTATAAAATACTAGAATGCTTTGAATATTTATTAAAATTTATTCAAAAGCTATATTATTATTATTTTAATTAATAATCAATTTAAATCATTTAAATAATTGCTACCGATTTTTCTTATTTATTTATGAGAAAACTTGTGAAGTAAATCTGTTTACTACTATTTTATTTCAATCAAAGTAATATAATATTGTAAATATTTCCATAGCTGTTTCTCTAAGATTAGTTCATTTTTACAGCCCAAAAACTATAAAAATAGCATTATAGCTACAATATTATAAAAATATTGGAAGAGTGGACGCTCCTTGATAAAAATTTTATGGTGACATCAAAATATATATATTTCACATTAAAACAATATTTTTATACGACTAAAATAAACAGAATTAAATAATAAAAAAATATATAAGGCGAAAAATGATTTATCGAAATACATTTTGTGGCGAGTCATTTAAAATATATTAATCATAACATGAATCAATATTATATATATATATATATATATATATATATATATATATGTATATTGTGATCATCTCATTTCCTCGGGTTATCAAAAAATACAAAAAAATATATTTGCAAAAGGAATGATAAATTGCAAAATGCATTTAATATACGTATGTATATATAGATTTAAATTGAAATATATCACTTTTGGTACTTTATCAAAAAATTATCATCTTTTGCTAATGTCACACAACAACCCCTAATAGTACCCTTATATATAATATAAAATGACACAAGTAAAAATACAAATGATTTTGGATATATATATATATATATATATATATATATATATATATATATATATATATATAATTTACACGGTACATTTTTTTATTTTTTCATTTTTAAAAAATTTGTTAAAAATTCTCTTAAAATCGGATCTTAAATGCGGATTTCTTCTAAAATAATAGTCCCAGAGTTACGAAACCCATTTTATGAATTAGCTAAAGTATTATTATAAATTGTAAATATAATTGAAATCATATAATATTTATTAAATAGTAATAAAAATTCAAATATTGCCAAAGCGTTGAATGACTGAATTTTTTTACCAACAATATAACAATTATGTGCTTTGATCTTAAAATATCTTCTAAAATAATAATACTAGAACTCTGGATTAATTTTGATAGATATTATAAGCATTCTAGTATTTTACAAAAAATATTTGTAAATCCTAGATTTTATTATAAATTTATAAAAATTCAAACTTTAAACGAAAGGCCCCACAAATCTGACTATACTAACCCAAACGTAGCAAAATGTAACAAATATCTACTAAAATAATAATATAATAATAATAGAACTCTGGAAAAATTTTAGATGAATATTTGAAATATTCTAGTATTTTATAAAAATAATTTTAAGTCCTAGATTACTATTGTTCACTTATAAAACCGAAAATTGGTGGTCTTTGGTGGTTTTATCTTAAAAATGTTGATCAGTAATTTAAGTTTTACCATATATCTTCTAAAATAATAATAATAAAACTTTAAAATAAATTTTTATTCATATTTAGAGTATTTTAGTATTTTATAAAAATAATTTTATACTCTATATTATTACAAATAATTTACAAAAATTCAAACTCTCCAAGAAAATCATTTCCGCCTATCGATTTCATTTTTTATATTATTTTATTTAAAAAATATGATATATGATACAAGATGATGTGCGTAAGAGTTTATCATATCTTTTCGCAAAATAATAATATATTATCGTGTATTGGAAATCTGAAAGGGGGGGTGGATTGCCCTTATTATGTACAATGGGGCGCTTGTTTGATTTTAACTCCGGATTGTGAATACGTGTGAAAGACTGATAAGGGGTTGAAGTCATATATGAGTATATGACAACCCCTATATACATATATACATATAAATATATATATATATACATATATATTTATAAAGATCTAAAAGTCAAACCGATATTTAGATGTTCAGAAATTTATAGAAACATTTGTTTAAAGTTTGAATTTTTATAAATAAACAACAGAAATCTAGGTTCCAAAATTATTTTCCTAAAATACTAGAATGCTTTAGATATTGTAATTTTGTCTTTATGATCTGACCGAGTAGCATTTTTGCAAAGTATTATTTTTTATTAACAAAACATAAGAATCTAAGATTTAGTAATATTTTTAAAAAATAGTAGAATGTTATAAATATTCATCAAAATTTATTCTAGATCTCTAATATTATTATTTTAGAAAATATCTATTAAAATATCAAATTATTTACTGATAGTCTTGAAACGCCAATGACTTTCGGAGAACATTGTTCTACTATTTAAATTTTTACAAATAAACAATAATATTCTAAAATTTCAAATTATTTTTGAAAAATACTAGAATGTTATAAATATTTATTAAAATGTATCCAAAAGCTCTAGTATTATTATTTTGGTAAATATCTATTAAAATTTAAATTTTATACTCCAGACTAGAAACGCCAAGGACTTTTGAAGGATATGTTTCTACTACTTCAGTCTTTATAAATAAACAATAATAATGTACAATTTACAAGTATTTTTATAAAATACTATAATGTTGTATATATTTATTAAAATTTATTCCAAAGCTCTAGCGCTATTATTATTTCAAGAAATATATATTAAAATATTAATTATTTATTTTAAGGCTAGAAAAACCAAAGACTTTCGGAGTACACTTTTCTAAAATTTCAATTTTTACAAAATTACAATAAATATTTAGAAGGTAAAACTTTTTATAAAATACTAGAATACTTTAAATATTTAACAAAATTTATTTGAAAACTCTGCTAATATTATTTTAGAAGATATATTTATATCAAAACCTAAACGCCTAATTATTATATTTATGGTCAAAATCGAGCGCACGCTTTTTTAGTGTTTAAATTTTTATAATTATTTTAATAATTATTTAATAAATATTATGCAACTGCAAAAAATTCCAAGATTTATAGTAATAAATCAGCTATTTATTAAAATTTATTTGGTTGTTCTGCGATTATTATCTTAGATGATATTTGGGTTCAAAATTGCAAGTTTTACTTCTATAAATAAATCCAGAATTTTTTCCTAAAAAATAAAAATTTTTGTAGTAATAATAAATTATCTATGTACATCAATTTTTTCTATAACCCTGTCATTATTTTTTGGAGATAACTGTGTATTATTTTATATATATATATATATATATATATATATATATATAATCCTATATCTATAAAAAAATTGTTTTTGTTTCCTGACAAACGACAGATTTGTTTTTAAGAATATTAACGTCAACAAAAGTTTTTATCTCATTTTAAAACTTTTTTAAACTCTCCGACAATGATAAAAGGACTTTAGAACATCATTTTTTATTTTAAAAAATTACATGATAATAAGTCATGAAAAAATTCACAAAATATGAATAATAAAATTAATTTATATTCATATATAAATATTCCTAATCGTTTAAGGAAATTGAGAATTTATCAATTCCCAATACGAATTCCTTTATAAAAATTCAATTGAATTTGTATTTTATCTTTTGAACAATAATAGAGTAGATAATTTTTTATCAAATTAATATAGTTAGTAATTTAGAAAAATGATCCAATGCATTTTTCTATCTATCAAGGAAGTCATTTAGAACAATGAACCATTCATAGAGATTATATTTCAAATATTTCGTCTGATAAAAATTATAAATATTCAGCGATTAAAATTAATATATATATATATATATATATATATATATATGTCTAATTTTTAAATTAATTTCCCAACTTTTTCCCATCGACTGACACTTTTTTAATATGATTTCCCTGTCAAAGAAATCCGTCAAAGAAAATGACACTTTGTCATCAGATTTTCCTCGAAATTGACGAATATTGAATATTCGCAAAAGTCTAGATAAGAATTATATGAGAAAATTAGATTTTCCGTTTTTATTTTACTAATCGAATTATGAGTCGAATTTTATTCGAAAATAATTATTAGAATAACGAAAAGTCTTTGTACTTTCAATTACAATTTTAAAGTAGACCGAGTTGCTGTAGGGTTTCATGATATATGACAATATTGTAGATTATTTAATTTTGTACAAATTTGCCGAATATATTATTAATATTACATAAACGGTGCAAAAGTTAAGAAAATATATAATACATGCACCAAGTTATCGTACAATATTAAAAGGCATTATTCTTCATTCAAGAGAGATTTTAAAGTATACCGAGTTGATGTTAGGATCTTATGATGTTAGAAAAATGTTTTAGATTATTTAATTTTGTACAAATTTGCCAAATAATTTAAGTATTTTGGATGATCGGTTTAAAAGTTACAAGAGATTTTATAAATGGATGCACTAATTCGACAAATGCGAATGTTGACTTAAAGTACACCGAGTTGCTGTAGGATTTCATGATATTAGAAAATATTACAAATAATTTAATTTTATATAAATTTGTTGAATAAGTTATTAAAATTAGAAAAACGGTTTAAAAGTTACATTTAGTTACAATTCTTTAAATATTTTATAAACTTCAGACGCAAAATTTAAAAGTTACAAGACATGGTATAGCAAATGCACTTTTATTGAAACCTATAGAAAGTTAATTCGATGTTTCACGTTCAAATGCGATTTGAAGTACATCGAGTTGGTTTAGGCCATTATTATGTTACACAAATTCGTTGAATATTTTGTTAATTTTAGACAAACCGTTCAAAAGTTACAAGAGTTACAATAAACAAATGCAACTAATATAAAATGCATAATTTTACAAAAACAAATTTTCTCTGTTCATAATTTTAAAAATAATTCCACTTATCCATTATTATTATCGATGTAGAAATCCTTATCTAATCTTCGCGGGCTAACGAGAAGAAAAAAAAGTTCGGTCATTAAAATCGGCAACAATTTTTTATTCGCCGTTTTATATTCTTAATAACTGTGGCGATAACGTATGATAATTTTTCGCGATAAGAATTCTCTCATATTTTTCTTATACTGGCTATTCGATGATAAGCCTTTAAACTTTCTTGAGATAATGATAAGAAATAAGAAAACCGAGGCGGCTTATCTCTATATAAAACCTCGACGGAGAGGAGATTATTGTAATTTTACATGAAATAATATTTATGTGTATATCATATATATAGGTGTAATATTCGAGAACAATTCGGTTCGAATTCAAAAATTAAACAATATTATTTCATCATGGCATTCAGTTGTGCATTTTTTTTATTATATCTCTTGTAACTTTTGAACCGTTTGTGCAATATTATTAAAATATTGGCAATTTAAAATTAAATGGTTTATAATATTGTCTAACACAAGACTGCTGTACAGCAACTCGGTATACTTTATAATCGCAATTGAATTCAATTATGCACAAAACCATCTAAGAAACTCGGCATTGGGAGAACATACATAATACTAACCGGGTACATTTTTTTTATAATTTTTAATATAACTTTTTTCCAAATGATTGTGCTTGAATCCTAATAATTAGTTTTGAGTTTATGATGACCCAAGATTTTATAAAAAATTATTCGTACAAGACTTTTAAATTAGGACCAAACAGTATACCGAAAACGTGTTTATTAATTTTAAAATAAAAATTTTTCAAAAGGCTTAAAAATAAAATTATACAAGATAATGCAAGCAAAAAAAAAGATGGAATAGTATCTGAAAAGTGAGTTTTCATCCCCAATGCAAATAATCAGTATAAATTTGCAGTGTGAATCGATTTTAAGAATATCTTTTCGAGGACCATAAAGTCTTATTAAAAAACGTTCAGGAGTCGATTTTGGGCTATAAATTTGGGATTTTGGGCTTTAGTCCTTGGATTTTAAAAATATCACCATCTAGAGTTAAGGGAAACTTTATTTATTCACTCTAGAAGAAAATCAGAAATTTATTGGCATTTGAAAAATAATTTAAAATTAAATAACATATATATATATATATATATATATAAAAATATTTATATCATTTATCTTATCGAAATCAAAAATATTTTTTTATTATCAAAAAAGAATGCGACGATTCATAATTTCCAATTGATATCGATATCGATTCAATAACAAACATGTAGGTCGATATCTTTTTAATCTTATTGAATAATAAAGATATTAAATATTTGTTTAGAATCAATTAATCATTTAAATCCCATATAGAATTATATTATAACACGTGCGATAATAATGAATCATTTTGAACCAGAAAAAACTGATTTTTGTAGAAAAGTGCACTATAATGTTAGACAATATTAGTTTGTCAATTATCTCCCTTCCGCTTTTTTGCTCTTGGTTTATAATACAAAAAGGCGGAAGGGAGATATTTGACAACCTTATATTTTAAATAATTTAATTTAAATATTCTATAAACTTTAGACGCAAATTGTGAAAGTTACAAGACATCTAATAAACAAATGCACGAAACTTGAAAATTGATTTGAGTTTAGTACTTTCAATTGCGATTATAAAGTATACCGAGTTGCTGCATAGCATCGTAATATTAGACAACATTATGAACAATTTAATTTTGCACAAATTTTGCTAATATTTCATTACCCTTAGACGCGAATTTCAAAAGTTACAACAAATACAATAACCAATGCACGTTCAAATTGTCGTTTACCTAATATGTTTCTACTTCTGTTTCTGTACTATAACTAGTATATCTTCTACTAAATTTAATCGTCCAACGCCCGTACAAAATGTACAACGTCAAAGATTTCGTATAAACGAAAAATCCGATAAAATTTTTAATATTTTCCAAGGAAATATATATTTCAGTTTTCCCGTGCTGATAATATTGTGCTCTGAACCTGTATGGTGGTGTTGTGCGGTGTTTGTCGCCCGATACGACGATACTTTTACATACATATATATACAGAGAGAAAATCGTTAGGGAAAAACCGGACGAAAATGGGAAAGAATTTAAATTTTGACTCCAAATGGATAGATAAATTTGAAAAATAAAATGTAATAGATAGATAGATATTTTGAGAATGATTCGGGATAATTTTGAAGTCGTTTTGCCTAGCAGCAAGTTGGTGAAAAATTCTCAAATGTACACAAACTTTTTGCATAAAATTTAATTATCAATTTGATAACAAAATTTTTTTACACTTTGTTTTTTTTAGTTACACAAACAAAAATAATACAAAATGATAGATGGATAGTTAGAGCATAATAAAAAAAAATGACCACCAAATTCTCAACAAAATAAATTTTTTAATATTTATTTCTCGTTTGAGTTACATTTTACATATAGAAGTACGTATGGAAAAACTGGATGAAGTTGTGAAAAACTTAGTTTGTGACTCTATTTTTCGGTATTAATGCAAAAATATCAGTAGAAAATAGCAGTAGATAAATGAATATTAGGAGAATATTAGGATTTTGAAGTCGTTTTGCCTAGCGGCAAGTAGCTGAAAAAATACTCAACATCGGGACTAAATTTCTAGATTTCATTAGCTATTTTGATCGAATTTTATCGAAAATTTTAATGTAAAAAATAAATTACAATAGATAAATGGATAGTTGTAGAATAATATAAGATGATTTACAAAATGTTTAGCCTATTGGCGAGTTGCTCAAAAAATCCTAAACATCGGGACAAAATTTCTAGATTTCTTCAGCTATTTATGGTACTATTTTATAGAAAATTATATTGTGACTGTTTTAGTTGATAAATGTGAAAAATAAATTACAATAGATTAATGGATAGTCGTAGGATAATATAAGATGATTTATAAGTCGTTTTGCCTAGCGGCAAGTTGCTCAAAAAAATCCTAAACATCGGGACAAAATTTCTAGATTTCTTCAGCTATTTATGGTACTATATTATAAAAAATTATATTGTAACTTTGTTTTAGTCCATAAACTCAAAAAATAAATTACAATACGTATATTGACAGTTGGACAATAAGACAGGGTGATTTATCGGTTGTTTTGCCTATTGGCAAGTTGCTCAAAAAATCCTAAACAACGGGACAAAATTTCTAGATTTGTTTAGCTATTTATGATCGATTTTATAGAAAATTTAATTTTGAATTTGTTTTGGTAGATAAATACAAAAACTTAATTACAATACGTATATGGATAGTTGGAGTATGATACAGGGTGATTTATAAGTCGTTTTGCCTATCGGCAAGTTGCTCAAAAAATCCCATTATATTTATAAAATTTATCCATCAATCACATTAATATCTCTTTTAAAAAATACTGATGCACAACTTTTATATAACTTCATATAACTTCCAAGCAATTCGATTGACATGAATGATGTATTTGAAACTTGTGTTGGTAATTGAATTGTAAACAATATTTTCTAACATCAAAAAATTGTACAATAATCTTTTCCCATCTAAAATTGGGTCCAAACGTAAAATTGTTATTTAGCAGTTTTTGGGCAGCAAATATGAAAAATATATAATTGCGGCCTGATGCAATCGCTAAAATAAATAGTCAAATTGTGGTCCAGATTACCCTGATCTCCTCTATATATATATATATATACATATATATATATATATATATATATATATATCCCAGTATTAGTGCGGGGGTGAGAATATAAAGCTGATAAGATCAGCTCGGCTGTCGCTGCAACTGGCTGATAACGAACACACATATACACACACACATACAAACACACCCCAAAAGCAATGATGGACAATTTTGCACGTCTTCCAGAAAATAGTTGAAAAAAGGGCCGGAATCGGACACAGGAGGCCCCTAAAACTGAAATGGTAAAAGGGTGCATTTTTTTTATTTTTGAAATAACTTTTTTTGGAATAATTTTTTTTGAAATCTGTTTATCATGTGGAAACTTGATAAAATTGTGCTTTAATCCTAGTATTTAGTTTTGGGTTCACAATGACCCCTGATTTTATAAAAATTTAATTGTACAATATACTTAAGATAACTGAGACACTAAATTGGTGTATTTTCTTATATTTTTTAAGATCACTTTTTTCCAAATGATTTTTTTTTTCAAAATAGTGTTTGAAGAGTAGATTCTAAATAAAATTGTATTTTATAACCATTAGTTAGTTTTTAGATTACAATGACTCGAGATATTATAAATATTTAAATATACACTGAAGACTGAGGCATTGATAAGTGTATTATTATATATATTCAAAATAACTTTTTTCAAAATCATTTTTTTAAGTCGGTTTTAAGGAGTAAAAACTAGATTAAATTAGACTATGTACCCAATAATTAGTTTTTGGCTAACAATGACCCATGATTTTATAAAAATTTAATTGTGCAAGTCTCAAATACTAATTGAGTCGTAGATAATTATTAGAGCAAGAATTACTAGAATTAGAATTACTAGATAATTGATTTAAGTTTAGTACTTTCAATTGTGATTTTAAAGTATACAAAGTTGCTGTAGGGTTATATAATCTTAGACAACATTATAAACAATTTAATTTTGTATAAATTTGTCAAATATTTCAAAAACTTTAGACGTCAATTTCAAAAGTTACAAGAGATATAATAAACAAAAGCAGGAAACTAGAAAATTGATTTAAGTTAGTACTTTCAAACAATAAACTATCATTGAGTGCTGAATGTATTGCTTATTAAATATATATAAAATCTAACAATTTTATTACTATTTTTAAATTTTTTAAATACTGTCAAAGACTTGTCTACATCGATTTATGTTAAAATTAATTCAATTTAACAAAAAATAAGACTTGGTTAAAAAAAACATGCTTTTAACGCAAACCTATATATGAATATATTGCTAACAGGTTTTCGATGTCGGAATTATCTCTTTACTGATAGTTTGCACATTTCAATACAATTATATATACAAATGTGTACACACACATATATACATATGCATATATGTATATATGTATATATATATATATACACAATGTATATTTGTATGATGTATAATGCATAATTGTGTTTGTTGATAACAATTGATAAGAGTTTCCTGTTTGTAACGTTATCTTTTCAAATGGATAGATTAAAAATGCTTTTTTTACATTCATAGGGGTCGACGGCGACGGCGACGACTAACAAGTTACTAAATTTATACATACATATACTTACATACATATAAATATATACATATATACATAAATACAAATTTTTTGGCCCTTTAGAAGCTAATTTAAAGTAAGTACTTTCAAAAGCCTTTTCATGGTATACCGAGTTGCTGTAGGGTTCTATAATGTTAGACAATAATATGAACATTTTAATTTTGAACAAATTTGTCGAATATTGTATTAACTTTAAATTTCTAGTTTAAAAGTTACAAGAGATATAATAAATAAATGCTCTTACAACGCGCTCTAATAATTATCTACGACTCAAGTAGTATTTGAGTCTTGCACAATTAAATTTTTACAAAATCATGGGTCATTGTTAGCCAAAAATTAAATATTGGGTACATAGTCTAATTTTATCTAGTTTTCACTCCTTAAAACCGACTTTAAAAAAAAAATTTTTGAAAAAAGTTATTTTGAAAAATATGTAATAACGTACTTATCAATGCCTCAGGCGTCAGTTTCCTTAAGAATCTTGTATATTTAAATTTTTATAATATCTCGAGTCATTGTAATCTAAAAACTAATTAATAGTTATAAAGTACATTATTATTTAGAATCTACTCTTCAAACCCAATTTTGTTCATAGCAAAGTGTTGGAAAATATTTAAAAGTTGTAAAAAAAATTTCTTTATATAATAGTTTATTATTCAATTCATTCCATAACTAATTTAATTTGTCATTATTTGTTTAATTATTCATTGACTTGATTATTTTTTTTTTATTAATTTGATTATTACAAGGTATAATATATTTATATTTATTTCTTTAATATTTAATTAATTAATAAATTAATTTATGAATTTATTTTGTAATTTATACATTTCGATGCACGATTGGTCGAAAGCTGTTCTATTTCTTTTTTAAATTATGAATATCTAACAAAAATATGTTTATGTAGTATTTTTAAATATCGATCTTAGTTATGGATGTACTGCATGAAAAATATTTTATACTAATTAATTTTATATAAGATCTTATAAATATTTTTATGTCACAAGATAGAGAAATTTATGAGCTTTATAATGATATAAACACTTAATCATATTGTTCTGATGTATATAACAGCAAATTTTTAAAATTTAAATGAAAAAATTAATACCAAATCATAAATTTATACATTTCGATGCACGATTGTTCGAAAGCTGTTCTATTTTTTTTAACCATAATTATCTAAAAAAAATATATTTATGTAGTTATTTTTAAATACATGACATATAAAGCAAACATAAAAATAACATCTTGTATAAAAATTAAATATTTAACTTTAAAGAATTCAAAGACATTTTATAACTAAAATACTGATACTTGCAAAATTATGCAAATATTAAAAAATCAAAGTTTTAAGTAATTATGTCAATTTTATAAATTATAAAATACTTAAAAAAAATCAAATAAAAATAATAAACAGTAATTTACCAATTTCCAAAAATTCACTTCAAATAAAAAAGTATAAAAAACTTATATTAATTTATATATATGTATATATTTATATATGTCTGATTAAATTATTTTTTTATATTTAGCACGTTCTTTCAAGATATTTTTAATACTTATCAAATTTTTGGGTATTTTTAATCTAATCGAAAGATGATTTGGCCTCGACATTTGATCCTCCCAAGATTATTTTGGAGAAAAAAAATGCAAAAGATTTCTACAAAGTCAAAAATAATGATTGTCGATTAGAAGAGATAGAGAATTTAAAACTGATAATAAAATATATTTTTATATAAAAAAAATCCCTCGCCATGTTTTTATCACAATGATCTTTCTTTTTTCCAACTTTTTACACACATGCCTAATTATTATTTTATTTTAACACATCCCTAATTATTTTTTTATTTTAACAGTGTGATAATAGTAATTAAATTTAATATTATTGTAAACGTTTTTTGACAATCATTAATGCGAGCTTAAAGGTTTATGCACAATTTTGGCAATGTTTTTTTAAATATATATATTTCTCGGATAATCTTCAAATAAATATATTTATACATACATACATATATATGTATGTATGTATATTTATATGTATAAAAGGAGTTGCCTACAAATACAGTCAAAGGTCCAATGTTCCTTATCAGAAGTCTAAAGTGAGTTGTGCAAACAAACGATAAGAAATTCTAAGGGATATATTATGTCCTTATACATACAAATATACAAATATAATATATATATATATACATATATAAATTATAAGAAACAAATTCCTTGCTACATAATTTTTGCAAGAACATTTTTTAGTCGTCGTTATAACTCTAACGAATTACATTTTCTTTACTTTTTGCTAAATATTTCGAAACTTTGTTCTAACATATAAATACATTTATATAATATTAGAAAGCTTATAAAATTCTCTATTTGATGGCATAAAAGCATTTATAACAACTGATGGAAAATTTTCCAGGATAACATGATTTGCACCGCATCAAACTAAATTTATATTCATGAATGTTATATGCATTTTTTTAGTTTTTGCCAAATATTTCGAAATTTTCTTCTAACATATATATAACATTATACATATTTAGAAAGCTTATACTTTTATCTAATACATGGCATAAAAATAATTATAAACTGTAACAGAAAATTAAAAACATTCCTACCATCTACACTATATAAAGTACTATTATACATTACAGTCCATTCTATACAGGATATTCCCCACATTTTGCAAAGGACCAAAAAGGATACATAAATAGAAAAAATATTTATATATATATATATATATATATATATATAAATCTGTATATATATAATACCAATATAGGTTTCTATAACATGTGGACATATCCTTCAGGACAGGAAAAGGAAGTGAAGTCCTGTCGATAAAATATGTATAATGGATACATATCCTTATATATATATATATATATATATATATATATATATATATTCGATATAAATAGGTGTTTTCAGATAACATGTCCTTTCACAAATAATACACTATTCAGAAGCAACAAACTTTGATATTGTGCTTATGAAATCTATCGAATGGGTTCAGAATAAAGTTTTGGAAACGATATTTGGTAATATATATATATATATATATATATATATATATAACAATATACTAAATGTTTAAAATATAAATCCTGTCTAGAAACTATTTATTATTAATAAAATAAATCCTGAAAACTGAACTGAAGAATTTTTGCTTAAAATAATGAATACCAATGAACATGTTTTCATTCCATGATATTTAACTTTAAAAATAATGATAATTAAAGGTTTAAAATTTCATGACAATTTTCTTTATACTTTATACTAAAAATATAAATGATAAAACTTGACTAATATATTATTTATTATTAATAAAATAAATTAGTAGCATTTTCTAGCAAATTATTAATGTAAAAACAATTGTTTTCAATTCTATGTCTATAAGTTCAACGATATAAAAATATTTGTAATAAACTTTTGGACTATGTTATTTCAATATTGTGTTAAATATATAAAATATAAATTTGAAATATATATATATCTATTGTTAGTTATATAAAATGAATAAAGTTACTTATATAAAGTAGAAAAATTAAACAAAATATATTTAATCTTGTTGAAAAAAAATCTCGACACGGTGTCACTAAATTATTTATAACTTTGAAGTTATTCCTCGAAAATAGTATGTTTGGCAAATTTATTTAAAATGGTTTTATCTATATTATTGCCTAACATTATAAAGCTCTACAACACTCTGGATACTCATAAAAAAGCTTGAACATAAAAAATAATTTGTGAAAAATAGTATGAGTCTGATATTATATTTTTAATAACTTGTGAACCAATTGAAGAAAATAGAAAATAACTATATTTAGCAAAAATGTATGAAAATAAATTATGAACAATATTGTCTAATAATATAGGACCCTACAACAACTCGGTATACCCAAAAAAATACTTGAACATGCAAAATACTTATGATAGCTATTTTTCAAACAAATGTGATGGTACATTTATTCAGTAAAAAAATTATAACTTCTAAACTCTCTCTAAAAATTGATAGATTATTTGGCAATTTATACAAAATTGAACACTTTGAAATATTGTCTAACATTATAAAACTCGGTATACTCATGAAAGACCCTTAAACAAAAAAAAATTTGGAGTAGATGTTTACAAATCAAAAAAGTGTTGGTACATTCATGCTCACCAAATAGTTCATAAGTTTTAAAATATTTGTCGAAATAAACCGGTGTATTTGACAAATGTGTACAAATTTAACTAATTTTATATTGTCTAACATTATAAAACCCTACAGCAACTCGGTATACTCATAAAAGACCCTTAAACACAAAAAAAAATTAGAGTAGTTCTTTATAAAGCAAAAAAGTGTTGGTACATTCACTCACAAATAGTTTAACTTTTAAATACTTGTCCAAACCGAGTATTTGATAAATTGTACAAAAATTAATTTATTATTGTGTAACAATAAACCCTACGCAACTCGGTATACTCGTAAAAGACACTAACACAAAAATATTCAAAGTGCTTTTTACCAAAAGTGCTTTAATCCTCATTATGTAAATATTGGTCTCACAAAATAATTCATAACTCAAAGTTGTCTAAATCAATCAAATATTCAGCAAATTTGTCAAAATTGAACACTTGAATATTGCCTAACACTATAAGCCCTACAGCAACTCGGTATACCAAAATAACTCTACAACAATAAATAATCAAAATGCTTTTTTCCAAAGTGCTTTATTCCGCGAATGTATATAAGTTTGTATGAATATTTATGTATCCCTGTATATGTATGTCCACTGTGCATATGTGTGTGTATATTATGTGTGTGTGTGTGGTATGGTACGCGGTATTTTTGGTTTGAACTGATAGCGAGTCGGGAGCTGATAAGAACTCTCGCTAAACAATGAATCATTTGTGCCCTTATCTTCACTAGCCGAACACACACCCGAAGAGTAAAATACATATATATATATATATATAATATATATATATATATATGTATATGTATATATGTTTGTATGTGTATATGTATGTGTATGTTTATACAGAGAAAGAGAAAATACAAGTCACTTGTAATATTATTTTAGTTTTTGTTTGTACGAAAGGTACAGGGCTCTGCTTTGTACTAAAATTGACAAAAATTTTATTTTGGGTTAGTGATGATTTGTTTAATTAATTTGTATGAGTGCCTATGATGTTTTATGAGGTGCTATGGAAAATTTTATAAGATTTCTAATGATATATAAATATATTTATATGTTCTAACAAGTTACAAAAATATTTGGCAAAAACTAAAAAATGTCCTTAGATTCTCAGTCACGGATGTACTCGTATTTGTGATGCATAATGTTGATTGGTTGCAAAAAATTATTTGTTCTTATTAATTTTATATAGGAGCTTATAAATATTGTTGTACCATAAATAGCAAATTTTATAAGCTTTCTAATGATATGTATATGACCACATATACATATATGTGGTCATATTTATGAGTTCTATTAAAAATTCAAAATATTTGGCCAGAACTAAAAAATTGTCCACATCGTTCTAACAATAAGTTAAGGATGTATTTCTGATGCTTCTGTCGCAAAAATATTTTTTACTAATTAATTTTATATAAAAGCTTATAAATATTTTTATGCCACGAAATAAAGAATTTTATAAGGATATATAAAATATTTATATGTTATAACAAGTTTTGAAAATATTATTAAAAACTAAACAAATATCCTTAGCTTTCTTGGGCATCGATATATTTTTGATGTTTGTTGCAAAAAATATTTTCTACTAATTAATTTTATATGAGGGCTTAAAATATTTTATGCCACAAAATAAAGCATTTTATAAGCTTTCTACTGATATATAAATTTTGAAAATATTTAGCCAGAACTAAAAAAATGTCCTTATCTTTCTGGGCATCGATATATTTTGATGTTTGTTGCCCAAAATATTTTTCACTAATTAATTTTATATAATAGCTTATAAATATTTGTATGCCACAAGATAGAGCATTCTATAAGCTTTCTTATGATATATAGATTTATTTATATGTTCTAACAAATTTGAAAATATTTGGCAACAACTGAAAAGATTGTCCTTAGCCTTGTATGTGGTTTTGTTGCAAAAAGTATTTTATTCTAACAAATTTTATATAAAGCTTATTGGTATTTCTAGGTAAAATAGAGTGTTTTATCAGCTTTCTTATGATATATAAATTTATTTATACTTTCTAAATGACCTTAGCTTTCTTGGGCATCGATATATTTTTAATGTTTGTTGCAAAAAATATTTTCTACTAATTAATTTTATATAAGAGCTTATGAATATTGTTGTACCACGAAAGAGATAATTTTATAAGCTTTTTAATGATATATAAATATATTTATATGTTCTAACAAATTTTAAAAATATATGTCTTAAACCAAATGATAAACCATAAAAATGTTAGACATAGTTTTGATGCCTGTAACAAGTAGCAAAACGTTTTTTTTCTAATTAATTTTATATTAGAGCTTATAGATATTTTTTATATAATACTACGAAGAGTTTTATACAGTTTATAATAATACAAACATATATTTATATCTTATAACAAATTTTCAAATTATTTATCAAAACTGAAAACATAACACCGAAAATATAAACAATTACTTAGTTATGTTTACAAATAAATTATTGTAAACAATTACACTATTTTTTTAATTTGTTATAGAAGCTTATAAATATTATTAGATCATTAGTTAGATAATTTTATGTACCTTCCAACATAAGTATATATAAAATATTATAAGCTTAGAGAAAAAATTAAAAAAATAAAAACATTCAAACTGGATTTGTATCTATAGCTAATAAGAAGCTTTCGACATTTTTTCAGTATTTGCCAAATATCTTGAAATTTGTTTTAACATATAAATAAATTTATATATCATAAGAGAGCTTATAAAATTATCTAATACATGACATAAAACATGTATTAGTTCTCATAAAAATTTACCAGAATAAAATAATATTTGCACTCTCACCACTTTATATTAGTATTTATGAAAGTTATAGGCATTTTTTTAGATTTTGCCAAAATTTAAAAAAAATTTGTCTAACATATACATAAAATTATACACCATTAGAAAGCTTATACTTTTATCTAATACATGACAACAAAATATTATAAACTCTTATAGAAAATTAAATGGAAACAAAAACATTCCTAACACCTACACTATATTTATATACATGTATCCAAGCTAAGGACAGGCCAAATGCGTCATTTTTTTGTTTTTGCCAAATAATTCGAAATTTTGTTCTAATATATGAATAAATTCATATATCGTTAGAAAGCTTATACTTTTGTCTAATACATGGCATAAAAACTTTTATAAGCTCCGATAAAAAATTACTCAGAATAAAATATTTTTTGCACCACACCAAGATATATTTATATTTATGCAAGTTATGGGCCCATTTTAGTTTTGCTAAATATCTCCAGTACTATTTATATTTTATAATAACATTATATATCATTAGAAAGCTTATAAAATTCTGTAACACATGGCATAAAACATTTATAAGCCCTGATAGAAAATTTACCAGAATAAAATATTATTTGCGCCACACCAAGCTATACCTATATTTATGCAGGTTATGGGCCCTTTTTTAGTTTTTGCTAAATATCTTCAGAACTAGTTACAACTTATAATAACATTTATATATGATAACAAAGCTTATACAATTCTGCACACGATACTTATACAAAAGTGTGCAAAAGCCTATTGGCATGACATCTATTCATCCCAGAGTCCAGTAAACCCAAAATTTAGTTTTAACGCTAAAAACAAGGTTTAAGAGTAAATTATTAACAACCCTGGATGCTAAACCCTTACTTATACATACATCAGCTTTTATATATATATATATATATATATATATATATATATATATATAAGCTGATAAGCATCTCTTGCTGATAAGACGCAAGCGAACATTCTGAAAAAGCAGAACCATGCTTCGCGGCGCCGGGCTAATATGTCCATCCCTTTCTTACCCCGGCGTCTAGTGGGTCA
>NW_020538143.1:0-28182 GCF_003426905.1 Ctenocephalides felis
GATACCCTGTGCTCTGATCCACATTTATGATATAGACAAAGTATCTTATGCAAATTTACTTTCGCATTATCACCTGTCGCAAATATTTCATATAATTTTATCTCTATTGAGCAAACGTTAAAGTTGCCATTGCCAAACCCTTTTGTGAATTTACGCGCCATCCGCAAGAAACTGTTATTCCGTCTGATGTCTAGACGTACTTGTACTTGTTGTCCGCACACAACACTTGCACTCGCTCAAGCCATATATTTAGTTTTCAATTTTCATATTGTTGCTGATGTTGTTGCTCAATACACTTTGAGAGGAAGAGGTTGGAAACCTCTCGAGGAATTGATATAAGAATATACATATGAGCCAGAAAGGCAAACACAAGATGTCGTCCATGGACGGCATCCGTACACACAGCACGTCATGTGGCTGTCGTCGTCGTCCATGGACGACATTTGTTACCAAGTTCAAATATTCTGAAATACTGAATTTTTAATTAATTAAAGAATCAACATTTTTTCAAGCTGAATTAAAAATTACTTCGGTGATAGTATATCTGAAATCTATAGAATCTTCTTACAATTATAGTGTTTCAAGTTTGGTCCAGAGTGATCATGTTAATATTTGGGCATTGTATATTCAAATGGTTAAGGCAGATTTTTTTATATTATCTACACAAACAAATTTCAGAGCAACTTAGGAAACATTATAAATCTAATGAACTAGAAATTGCAATAAAATACTAGAATTCTTAATAGTTTGGACAAGTAGATAAGTGATAAATCTTGAAGCAAAGGCAATCACAACATGTCGTCCATGAACGACATTCGTAGCTAAAAGGTTTAAGTTCATAGTTTTGACAAAATAGTAATATTTTAAATGAAATATGGCAACAGAATACATATATTCTTTATTATTTTCTATGAAACATATGATGTATTTAATATTGAAAAGTTGGAAATGTCTTGTGGAGTTATTATATATGGCATAAATAATCCAGTAGAAGTAGAAAATTAAATTTAAGAAAAAGTCACTCATCACCAAAAAATCTACAAAATACATATACGACCTAAGTTATTTATCCAATATTCTTAATATTATTTATTAAAAAAATAACTAGTGTAGCAAAGTAGTCACTATTCTGATTGTTTTCAATAGTTGATGAATCAAGACATTTGAAAAAAGTTAATAGCTTTCATATAACCTCTGCAAGAAACCTGGTGGCAAATAAGGAAGCAAAACCTAATCTGTACTTTTTCAATATAAAAAATGATTGCTATTAATGTGAACGGCTTTTGAATTACAGATAATAATATATTTCTTCCAGCTAAAAGCTTGAATTAATCAATGATTAGGAAATGTTTTTATGGCAAGACAAGCAAGACTTTGAAATATTGATATATATGGACAATGTATGTAGAAATTTTACACCAAATAAGTTAAAATGAGAATATTAAAAATATTAACTACGGTTGTATTGGAGAAACAAAATTGCCTAAAAGTATGCAGAAAATACTAGGTAGCTAGAAGTATAATAACATCACAATTTTGTAAGAGAAAGGAGGTGATAATTGTTGAAATTTGGTAAATAGTAATCACGATTTGGCATTTTATAACCCTGTGATTATTTTTTACAAAAAAATCCAAATATATCACTAACAAATCTGTAACAGCGTAGGCGTAGACTTGGATTGTGAGATTTAGAAGAAACTGTAAATATTACAACTCTTTGGAAATAATTTCCAACACCTGATCTTTGCAATATAACACAGACTTGGCCGTTTTGCAGGCAATTTGTTACCTGTGGTAATTAGGTGCATTGATTTCAGGTGCTAAATTGCATTCAACCTGAGATGACAGGCGCTCTGAGCTCTCTACACACACTATTATGCGTTCAAGGTGATATTGACAACCTGGTGGAACAATTGCAATTTCTGGTGTGATTTCATATTTGTAAAGCTCGTATCGATAAATATTGACAATGGAAACAAACAATGTAATTGATATATAAAGTAACTAGAATTGGAAGTAAGGATACTGCTCATTTGTAAGAAATAGTAGGTAGAAATGCACCAGAAATAGGAGGAAAGTACTTATTCAGAATTGAGTCTGAGGGTTAGGCGATGGATGTATTTATAACATAAAGTAGCATAAAAGATGTCACAAATTGGTTGATCTGTAGAGACTCCAGCACAGTAAACATGATATACGAATTCAATCTGACAAGTGCAAAGGCCGTCTCAAAGATCACCTAAATTCACTTTACAGAAAACTTTACCAGAGTTTTACTAGCGTCAGATAGAGGAGCAAGTATATGATTCAAATTACTACAATCAATATGCAATACAAAAAATCTAGAACCAAAACGAAGATAAAATTATATCGTTATCTTGGCTTGATGTGTACGATAAAACAAAGCATCGACGTCTATATAAAGATAGATTACATGCAGATAGACGAACGTAAACTGAATCAATCTATTACTGAACGAATGCATTAGCAATCGCGGTGTTCTTTGATTTAAACCGCGCAGGAAAGCATTGCAACGAAAGCAGGGCCACATTGAGAAATATAGAAATGATTTCATTCAATTCAATATAGAAAAATAGAAATCATTCATGGATTATAGAACACCATAATCCAGATATGAACACACTGCTGAAAAACAGGCCATTGAGTTTCCTTTTGAAAGCCATTGTAAAATCAAAAAATTACCTGATTTCTTCCTAAAGACAACAGGTAAACAATTAGGTTTCCTTTTACAAGCTATTGTAAAATTAACAAAATAATTGCTCAATGTGCTCCTTAAGATAACTTGTCATGTATATAATAATTAAAAAAAAAAATTACGGAGATTAAAAATACCCATAAATGACCTGACAAACAATTTGATAAAAAAAAAAACTACTCACGAATTCAAACATGTCCTCATAGTTTTGATGCATGCCATATAATTAAAATTTTCACTAACCTGAAAAAGAAAAAAATAAATATTAGTTTTTTTATTGCAATAAAATGCATTTATAACTATTGCTATTTAATTATTGTATATTAAATAAAGACAAATTCCATTTACTGAATCTTTAGCCTTCATCATCTAATTTTAGGGTTTTTATTTTTTTACTGGAAATTTTCCAATATTGAATGAAATTTTTGATGAAACTCGCCAACACACTTTAATTAAATTAGTAAAATTAACCACAATGATCGAAAAATGGTCATAATTGCATACAAAAAGCTCATTTCCAAACGTGATAATATTGAGATTTTTTCTCTAATTTTTTTAGGACATTTAAGGTCAATACTATCACTCCGTTTTGATTGACGTTTGTTTTAGGGTTTTTAGTTTTTCTTGATATTTTACAAAAATAAAATTATCAAGGATTTTATCATTTCATAATCTTGATTAAATGCACCAACTTTTGGTAAACTTTGTTAACACATTTTGGTAAATTTTTTAAAATAGATTGCCTCTTAAAGTCGAACTATGTTAAAATTTAAATTCATAGTTCAATAAATAGTATAATTTTTTTGCAAACTTCGGGCAATTATGTTATTGTTTTTTATTGTGGTCCTAAAATGTTATTTACGATTACGGTTCAAAGTTTAAATCAACAAAATTAGTAAAAATTAACCACAATGATAAAAAAAAGATCATAATTTCACCAAAGCTCTGGATTGCACTTAAAAGCTCATAATTTCCAAACGTGATAATAATGAGGTTTTTTTCTAAATTTTTACAGGACGTTTAAGGTCCATACTTCGACAGTAAATTTTTAGGACGTTAAGGTTGTGACACCTTGTATAAAAATGAAATTCCAATGAGCTATTTATTAGAACGATATTTCGGATTGTGGTGTAATGTATATTTGCGCCAAAATTTATTGTATATTTAGATCTATAGATTTCGGACAAAAAAAACCTGGAACCTTGTGCTTGCAATACCTAAGCCCTCATAAGGGGGCGTCCATTAATTATTTGAGGCTTTCAGGAGAATGGGGAGGGGGTAGTTTGACAAAGAATCACAAAATATCATGTGGGGGAGGAAGAGGTCTAGTGAGATATCACGTGTATTTATTTTTTACTTGAATTTTTTAAAAAAATCCAACCATTTAACAAGAAATTCAAAAATATTTTCTTCTAAATATGCAAGTGATGTTTGTTGAAGGAGGGGCGGTAATTTTAAATATCGCCACGTATCACCAAGGGGGGTCCAGAATTTTCTAAAAAAAAATCGGTCACGTGATTAATGGACACCCATTAAAAGTAAAAAAATCAAGCAAAAAATAACAATGTATATGAACAGCAAAAAACTTGTGTTATTTTGAAAGCTTGTGTTATTTAAAATTATGTTATTTTAGAATGTGATTTAAAATCTCCCAATCCTGCCCTGTCCCTAGGAGTATATTCGCTTCTGATAGTTTTCAATGCACGATATTCGTGATTTCCTCTATGGACGTGATCGCTCTTTAATGTGACCCTGTGATTAACCACATTGAAGATCATCAGCGGGCAATGAGCGAGAGAATAAATGCTTGCAAGTTTTCATTTCATTAATCAAACTACACACACTGGCTGACAGAACATAACTTTTCATTTCAAAGAAAAAAAAACAATCGGCCAATTAAATTTATTCTCTGAACTAGCACTAGAAATATAAAGGAATAAGAAAGAACAAAAATAAGACCTTAGGACACTTAGTGTTTCATAGAATAGAGCAATTCCTAAGGACAGCGAATAAAAATTTGAGTCATGAATGACTAACATGGAGAACCTCTGGTTTACTCTTGCATGATGATAGAGTTGATGGTTAAAACAAACACTTTAAAATATTATAGGCCTATGAAAAGTGGTATAATAATTAATTGAATATTTGAAGTTGCCTGCAGTGTTCCATATTATATGTCTTTGTCAGTCCATTAGGGCGACGACAAGAATTTTTCTCTAAGCAGAAGAAATCTCCTAAATTACCAGTACATACTTCATTATTTATCAATTTAGATCTTAATTTAAGTGATTATAGCTTTATTTGAAATTGTCACAAATGAAATAAATATTAATACAACAGTTGTTGCAGTAAATCACAAAAAAGACCGCTGATGTGCATGTCACATATCAAGTAAACCACAAAAATGACATAAGATCTAGATTATATTTTATAAAAATTATATCATTCTATCTAATGAATATCTGTCACAAACCAGTATTTAAATATTAAATATTAATCAACTTCTAGACCAACGAAATATTTACACAGGAATTCTCTTTGGACATTCGTGATGAGTTAGTTCGTTTTCAAACGCGCAGATATTCATAATTTAGTTAGTCAGACAGCTCTGTTAAAGTTGATTTATATTAATAGTCCAGAGTAAAACAGATTGATGTCTATAATAACTGTAGATAGTGAATGTTTCATTTATTTTTTATATTTATTTAAAACGGTCCCACCAACGAAAGTGTAAGTAGACGAAAAAATCGAATCAACCTTATAACGGTAAGGTTAAATAATCATGAATACGGAAGCTGGATCTAATATTAATATTCAAAAAACCAACAGATTAATAAAGAAGATTTTTTTAAATAATATAGAAGTAGTGATGGAAAGCCATGTCAGACATATGTAACCTAAACTTGGCCTATCAGGAAAAGTTTCTTGACTTTCGAGAAAAAAAGTTTTGATAAAATAACGTTTTTCCAGGAATTTTGACCAAAAAAATGTGTTCGTTGATTCGTTAAGTTACCTTGATACATTTTTAACTAATGAACTTACAATGGCCTTCTTCCCTAATTTTTTCTGATATGATCACGCGGAAAAATAGTAATAAAATTTAATATATTAATATTATTGCTTTAAAAATGCTATTTTAAATATATGAAACCAAGACAATTTAAAATAAAAAATTCAAGAAATATTTATATTTATGTCAATACAAGATTGGAATTAAAGTAATTCAGAAAACTTTTAGTACAAATTAAATCAATAAGCAAATTAAATTGGATAGGCTGAATTGTTTTGCAGAGACAAAAATTTGCACACAAATTTCTACTCAAAAAATTTAATTAGAGTTCCATTGTAAGATTTATAAAAAAATTTAAATTGATTAGAAATTAAACTTGGTGCATACTTTCACTGCTCATCTTCGTCTTTTATTAAACACATCTAAACAAAATCCGTTGCATTACTTTGGCCATTAATCAATATTATATCAATTCTAAATATGGATGACTTTCCATTAGTTAAATATTTCTATGCATTATACAATATGATAGATTGACGCTATAATATGCGAGTATTTTACAGTTATGATTGTATCACTAAATGAATATGAATAAGAATTTATACATGTAAATCTGAGAACATTAATTATATGTTGGAAAACGGCGCATTCAACAAAGAGATTGTCACTGGTGGAATTGAATTGTGGGTTAGAAATTTATTTGATAAATGCCATTGCGAAAAGTGAGATTGAAAACATGAAATGGTAATTTAATCATCTCATCACAATATCTGCTACTAAAATATTACTGGAATACCTGTGCACAAAAAGTAATATTGGCATAGATTTGTACCATTAGCACTCATCAGTTCGAATCCCGGTTGAGTAGGTAGGCTATGCAAATAAATGATTTAGACTTATTTGAAAATTTATAGTGAAAAGAAACAACAAATTGAAGAATTTAATGCCTAAACGCAAGAACCAATAAAATACACTGAAAAACCATTTGGACAAAAAATTACGTGTAAGTACCAGATTTCCAATTTAAACACCAAATCATTCCAGACATACCATTGCTACCTAAAACAACATACAATACAGACATCAAACATGTAATAGACAAATATAAATAAAACAAAAGCCCATCATGTGAATAATTATCGAAAGTAAGAGTAGTTACATGTCGGTGCGTGCTCTTGCATACCTGCTCATGCGTTTGTATTTATTACAAATCATATTCATAGTAAATCAATCAATTTCAATATTGACAGGAAATTGTAGTACTTATTTGTAATCGAGAATTTATAAACTATTAATAACTAATGAATTAATAGTATGGTCGAGCACGCCTGTTATTAATGGACTCTGCTCGCAATAAGGGCACAGGCTATGTTCTCTAAGTGAAAGCATTTTAATAATATTTATGAAAACGTTACTCATATTAAGTCACACAAACGATATAAAAACGTAAAAGCTTAAACCTTGTTCCAAAAAATAATTTCAAGCTATAAATTAACAAAAATCCTTAATATGGCTCATATTACCTTCTTCGTTCTTGTTCTCAATTTGTCATAATTACCACTAACTTATTCCATCGTTCCTTTACCATTACTAATGGATACTTTTTAAATTGTGTGCATAATTAAAAATTCGCCAACATTTACAGCGTCGTAAAAATAATCAAATCAATACTCGGAATAAATTTACATATGTATCTGGGTTAATAATTTTTACGCTGAGTTTTTAAGGAAAGTGTTTCGGTGCCCAAGGCGTAGCCCAAATTTGCAATTTGCATGTTCGGACCTTAAAAATAAAATGTTGGGTTAATTATTTGCAAATTGTTTTAACCAGAGTTACTCAAATGAAAAGATTGATGAGTTAATATTCGAAAAATCTTCGGAATTCATTATTTTTAGAATAATTTTTTATTTTTCATCTTCTTATTGATTGGTTAGCTCTGCTTTGAATTGATTTTTACACATAAATCTAATAAAAGGATTACTCTGACTTTATAATTTTGCCTTTAATAAATAATCATTAATATAACAATATATGGTATGGTATCAATTACTGAAGTAACTTTTACGAAAAAGGGGTTTGTGGTAAGAGGGTGAAAACTTGGGGCTGTATGTGTTTTTTAATTACGAATTAAAAAAAAATGGAATAGAAAATTTGACCAAAAACAAACTCATTTTAGAATTCGATAGCACCTATAAAGAATTCGACACCATATTAGTTGCAAGTAAAGTAATTTGTTATATTTTATATATTTATGGTTTTTATTTAATCAATAACAATAAAAGTATAAAAATGAAATATTGAGAAACGTTGTTTCACATGTAATATATCATAACGTCAATCAACCCGTTTTTCGTTGTCAGGAGTAATTACATGTTTAGATCGACCCACAGAGAACTTCAAGAAAAATAAATATAAAAATGTTTTAAAATAAAATTGGACCTTTCTTTTTGCAAATGCACGCTTACTTTTATTTTTAAGGGATCTGTTTATTTACCGTTTGTTTTATGATTTAGACAAAGAGTTGGTTGAAATTAAAAAAAAAAATCTAAAAAATCCAAATTAGAATTCATCTTGAAATTTAAAACAAAAGCTTACAAAGAATAAAACGTATGAATCATAAAGAATTAAACGTATGAATGTATAAATCATGGTGTGACTTGTGTGTGTAAAATGAACTTAAAGTCCTAAATTTTCACCCTCCTACCACCAAATTTATTATGGCTTTAATATACTTAGTTTAGATTTGTCATTTTATTTGATGTAACCAGTACTGAAAAAATATCAATAAAGTAAAATAGAGCCCTAAATGTTCACCCTCCTAGGGGGGTCCAATAATCAAGCGAGGATTTTAGAGGAAGGGGGGTTTGACAAAAAATTACGAAATATCACATGATGATTGGTGTGGAAGGAGGGTAATTTTAAATATTACCACGTATCACCAAAGGGGAGAAGGGATCCAAAAATCCTCAAAAAATCGATCACGTGATTAATGGACGCACAAAAAGACGATTTCCCAGGAACAGGAAATTTGTAGGGAGCAATGCATATTGGCGTCTTAAGCAATAAAATCGTGTTAAGCATTAAACCTCTAACTGCTTTCTACTGTATTTATTTTATACTCAGTTTTGCTAAAGTATTTTTTTATGCACTGGCGCGCGGTTTGTCGGAGGATGCGATTTTAAGAAAATTGGTTCAAGTCGTTTAAAGTTCCAAGTCGATTCATTGTTATTTTTTGTATAATTTTATTTGTTTTATTTTCTGTTGAGATAAGATAAGTGTCGGACCACACACGCAAGGAATATTATTTTTTGGGGCAAAAAAGTAAGAACATTTATTTAGAAAGCAGCAGATGCATCAAACAGGATATGAAATCAGGGAAATGAAAATTAGGAAAGTAAATTCTCTTGAAAATATAAAAAATAAATAAGTATAAAAATGAGCATGACTTTGGAAAAAGCATAAACAATAATAATAATTTAAGTTATTATTATTTGAATTTTTTTAGTGATGTGTTTGCTACAAAGACAACCTATTGGCACAAAAAAAACAGCATATAATTCTTCATTACCAAAGTTGCTCTTACTATATTATTACAACCATTTACATCTGCCATCAACAAATCTATCTCCTGCCAATTAGAACGTATTAAATTACATGAAATAGGCCAAAGATTACATTGTATTTTAGAATCCTGTTCTCAATTGCCTAAATCTAGGACTCGATCAAATTTATGGGCCAAAATAATCGCACATTGAAGATCGGAGCCTGTCATAACGTTTAGAGTAATGTATCTGTGTATATCCATGTCAGTATGTACAATATGCAAAATATATTTATTGCATATACTAGCTGAGATTATAGATCGTTTTCAAGAATTGGAACAAAATCTTTAACGCAAATTTATTATTCACACGTTGTAAAGCAGAGTTTCTTAAACCGTGAATAGATTATATAGATAAACATATCATATGGAGCTGGTTTGACACGTTTTAGTATGAGTCACAAAGATGAAAAAGTTTAATTAGGAATAATGTAGGTTTTTTAAAACACATGTTTAACCAAAATTACAATTGCTTTGCCTATTTATTTTAAGACATATTTTGTGTGACTTACTTTTTTTCGTTTAGTTTTCCAATTTATGGTAGAAGAAAATCAAATTGAAATAGCAACTAATCATAAAGAAACATATATGTGTGTAAGTAAATGCCATTGAATCAAATATAATATATTTTAGATCACACAAATGGTTTTGAATTCAAGTCAAGTTCAAATATAATATATTTGATACGATTACATTTACTTGAAATTTTTTACACAGATAAGTTTCTATATAATTATTTTTTAAAACCATTAAGATTATAAAAATTCCATTTCGATTTCTATCTATTGAAGCAATTACTCATTTAGATAACGCACTGCTTTAAGTAAATTTCCTTTCATTTTATCGAAAAATGAATTAGTTTTTGTTATTTGAGTAGATGAATTATTCAAAATTTTGTATGATTAATTATTTCTTCATGTCTAATTTGTCAGATTAGTAAAAGTTGCCAGAATATGTGGGCAGCACTGATTTAATAAAAATGAAATTTTGCTCAATTTTATATAAGAATATAATATAATGTAATTCAGTATCTGGAAAAAATCAGCCTTAGTTTAATCCAATTCCATACAGTTTATTCAATTGTTAACATAGAATATTTTTTCCAATCTATTATTAATTTGCGGAAGATTTTCACCTTCACCAAAAAAATGCCATCATCCGAATAATGCAGGTCATCCCAATAAATAGTTTGCAATAAAACGAGCTCTTAACATATTTCTCACATTAGTTTCTTTTGTCAAAGGTTATCTTCGACATTTTATCACGAATCGAAAATCCCATAAACTATGTAATGCTGCTGTATTATAAAATGCATATAAATACATAACGTTATTTTTTATTCATTCTTAATCCATATAAAAGCGTTTGGAGAGGAACACCGAAATAAATATGATGAGTGAAATGCAAAAGCTATTAAAAATCATATCTAAATAACCCATGACACAAAATTTCAAAGGTAATAGAATGAGATCTGGTGGATAGTTTACTACTAATACACTAATACTAATATAATAACAATATATTAACTATATATTCTATAAAATTTTTGAAATTAATACATTATTATCAATTTATTAATTGACTATTTAGCAATATATGTATGATAACTCAAAATGTTCCAGTTACAACCAATATGGCCCAATGAAAAACTACTGTAAAAACATTTTTAACAAAAAATCTAAGTTCATTCTGAATCGTTTGAGACCAAAGTTTGATAAAGTATATGTGTGTACAAAAGTGTATATGAGTGTGTTTGAGTCATTTCTTGAATTTTTTATTTAATAATTAAATTTTTCGATGATACTAATGAAACTTTGCATCATGATAGGGTTCATTATTTTGCCCAACATCCTAAGATATTATAGACCTACGAAAATTGTTTTAATTAAAACCAATTTTCAAAATTTCAATAACTATGATAGTTTCAAGAGATTGTGTGAATATTTTTTCTTCCAGCCTCGGTTCACCAATGCAAATGATTATAATATACAATCTCTTCTATATTATTCATAGAAATAGTTTCATAGTGTGTTATTTCTGTATTGGCCATATATAAATATGTTTGTATTCGAATTCATAAATTCAACATTCTGCCGAGATTTTATAGTCGCGCCAATTGGGTCGCATTGAAATTATAAACTGATGTGTTATAGGATCTACGAGATATATGTTAAAATGATGGTTATCGATTTAAATAAAGGTTTTCAACTTATTTCTTATTAATTTTCTTGGAATATGTTATAATACTCTATTGACTCCTCAATGATCATATAACCAGACAATTCTAGGTTGGTTCCATTTATATAATGGTTCCATTTTTGTTTAAAATATCTAACGAAAAAAAGATAAAGCTTATTTTTATTTATTTGCATTAAGATATTAAAAAGCATCGAATTCATTGCTGTTAAAATGATCGCAAATATCTTTAATTATCTCTGTCTCTTGGGTAATTAGTTATACAAAATTTACAGTGTATGTAATTATATTTATGTATGTTAAGTACTCTATATAATTTCTATGTATTTATTCAGTTGCACGTACTTAAACATTGTGTGGTCTACAAAACAATTTAAACAATAATATATTTATGGGTTTGTATTTTATGTAATTTTAAGTTTCGTCATTGAAATAGAAATAGAACGAGCAAATTAATATTACAATACTGTTACAAATTCGCGAAGTGGATCGTTAGTCATACAAATTGTATTACTTTCGAAGACGTGAATTAAATGGATTTAGTTTCATAATTAGTAAGACACTTTCCAATAAAAACTAGAAATAAATCTAAAAGAATTCTTTTAGATACTGATTATCAAAAATTGCTGAATGATGACACACAATCCGTGTCGAAACGTATATTATAAATAAATAATTTTATTTATTTGTTTCTTTTATTTCGACGATTGGTTGAAAATCAATATAAATATCTCTTTCAACCTTATTTACAAAATTAAAATCCAAATTTTAACCGAAAATCTTAAGTAATTTAATGTACAAATTAAACTGTCTAAACTGCAACGGTTGTTATATAGGCGAAACTAGCCAAAATCTACACAAAAATGAATTTCTTAGCATAGAAATAATTTAATAAAACAATGCTCACAGAACACATAAATAAACTTCTTATACTTAAGTATATTACTGTTTGAAACCAATGACTGAAACGTATGGATAATGACTGAAACGTATGGATTAATAAAGCTGATTTTCTAACTGCTTTATTATTTTTTACTTGGTGCTATTGTCGACTCAACACACTTGTTTTAATATATATATATATATATATATATATATATATATATATATATACATATATTTGTTTATTACGAATCAGAGCAACGTCCATGGTACAACAGAGGGGCAGTGATTAATATGCCTGAGATACATTTGACCGGTATTAGCATACAAATATAATTATTCATAGAGACTTGTGCAATGTACGATATTGCGAATATGGCAGGACTCGGACTATAACTGAAATGTTATAAGGAGAAATTAAGAATACGAACTTGTTTTGCCATTACTGTTATATCGATGTTTCTGATTGATGGTCGGAAATGTCTGCTTAGAATTAGTTAACTGTGATATCGTCCTAAATATGATCTACAACGCAATTGATATATTAGACAGTGGCGTAACTATAGGGTGGCGTGGGTGGCAAAATGCCACGGGCCCCCGGCCCAAGAGGACGCGTGCTCAGAAATATTGTTTTTTATATTATACTCTAATACTTTATTTCACTTGAAAAGTATGTTTTCGTAAGAATCAGGGGCCGTAACTACCGCCGTATCAGCCGTATCAAATATACGGGGCCCCCGAACCAGGGGACCCCAACGTCCGTAAGAAACATTAATAATATAAAAAATCATGAAAAACGAATTAATCATGGAAACTTCGTTCAATCAAATTTAATGTCGTTTTGTCCATGCCACGGGGGCCCCAAATACGCGTAAAAAGTACGCGAGGAATGTAAGATTATTATTTTAAAGAGTTTTATTTTGTCCAGGCCACGGGGGGACCAAATACGTGTAAAAAAGGTACGCGGGGAATGTAAGATTATTATTTTAAAGAGTTTTATTTTGTCCAGGCCACGGGGGCCCCAAATACGTGTAAAAAAAGTACGCGAGGAATGTAAGATTATTATTTTAAAGAGTTTTATTTTGTCCAGGCCACGGGGACCCCAAATACGTGTAAAAAAAGTACGCGGGGAATGTAAGATTATTATTTTAAAGAGTTTTATTTTGTCCAGGCCACGGGGGCCCCAAATACGTGTAAAAAAAGTACGCGGGGAATGTAAGATTATTATTTTAAAAAGTTTTATTTTGTCCAGGCCACGGGGGCCCCAAATACGCGTAAAAAAGTACGCGAGAAATGTAAGATTATTATTTTAAAGAAGTTTATTTTGTTAAATTGTTGCTTTTATTTAATTCTAAATTTATGCGTATTTTAAATAGGTTTCTTCACCAAAAAAGGCCAGCGAGTATATGACTAATATAAAGTTTTCAAAAAGTATTAAAAAGAATTAGATTGTTGAGAAAACACGTGAAAAATTGATTGTTAATGTTAGGTTATGTAATAATTATTTTTAACCCCAAAGTACTATGTTCTTTCTCTATTGAATTTAGTCATAAAAAAATCCTTTCTATAGTTCATGTATTATAATGTTCAAACACAAAAATTTTATGCTTGATTTTCAAAACAAACTAGTAATTGTACTTTTAAATTATTAATTTTGATTTATAATTATTTTTATTTTTATGTTTTTTGTACTTATACATTTTATTTTTTTTTAATTTTTGTATACATACATTTTAAATAATTTCTTAATTTAAAACCATAAAATATGAATAAGTCGAAATAGATTTACTCATTTTCAATACAATTCATTACAAATCGTGGATATATATAACATTTAAATCAACACGTTGAAAAATTTCGAGTTTTTTTTAAATTAAATTAAAACCACTTGATTTTACTGATAGGGGGCCCCATCAAAAAAATTTGCCACGGGCCCCGGATGGCCTAGTTACGCCACTGATATTAGATATACAAATGAGGATGTATTTTTTCTTATAATATCCGTGGCTTTATAGAAGGCAACCCAATATTTGGCTCTTTTCCATAAATTATTTTCAGAGTAACTCTGATAACGAACACCTCATGTTCAAGTTCACCTGCTATCATCATCAAGGTAATTCCTTCAATTTCCAGAAAATTGAACAAAAAAGTTTCGTGTTGTATACATTATATCAAAGTTATTCTGAAAAAGCAAAATGTACAAAACGCGTTGCAATCCTTACATAAGGAATTCCGAATAAAAAAAATAAAATCAGACACTTTAATGCGCATACAAATTCGTACCGCACAAGTTCGGAATCATGAAGGTATGATATGTAAGGAGATAAATGACAAATGATTTTGGTAAATTTTTTTACCGATTTTTTATGGCTATCAACACGTTTAATGATCTGCTGATTTTTTTTTTAAATTTATTAATATTCGCATTCACTCACTTAAATTTTGTAATATTTATAATTGTACTTTATAGCTTGTTTCATCTAGCAATCTAAAAAAAAATTAGAAATGTTAATTTGTAAATTTGTATTTGTATGTAAATTTTTGGAATCATATGTATGGGCTTACTGATTTTGAACTTTGTGCTCAAAAACAAAAATATTATATTAACTGATTGCTAACTGAAAATATTAACTGTAAGTGGCAGCCTCAAGATTTTTTGTCTATTTTTTGTCTATTTTTTTTATTTCACTTTTTATAATTCACACCATTAAATTTTCACCCCTTTCTACCAAACACGAAACGAATTTGCCATTTTAGTAATCGAATAATTTTTCATCACGTTTTGTCTCAATAAATGTTTTTCACTAAATTTCGAGTAAGATTATTTTAAACTAATGGAAAAGCTTAAATTTTAATTCAAAAAGTAATTTATTTTTATCAAGAGTTGCCCACCCTCAAAAGTTTTTTTTAGGATCAAGTTTTTTATTTTAATTTTTTTAATGCAAAATTGGAAAATACATACAACCTTGAAGATTCACCCTTCTACCATAAATTCCTATTTCATAATAATCATTTTATTAATCGAATTACTTATCAAAATGAATTGAGCCATTAAATGTTTTTCACTAAATTTCGATTCAGATTTTCTTGAGCTTATAGAAAAGCTCAAATTTAACTTAAATAAGAGTTGTCCACCCATTAAACTTTTGATTTGTTTCGTTATTTCTTTTATTCTATGAATAGTAAAAGATTTTCCATAAATCTTTTTCATTTAATTTCACGATTGTGATTTGATTAATTTGGTTTTACTAATTAGGCGAATTTAATTAAAAATCAATATTTAGCAATTCGATGATTATTTTATTAAACATGAATATTTTTGAGACACTTTTTTGTTGTCGTACTAAAATTCATAGCACCCTTAATCTAATTTTTAACTAATTGGAGCTAATTTGCTTCACTTAGTTAAAACCACATAATGTCCTAAATTTTCACCCTCCTACCTAAAACTATTGTTCTGCTTACAATCAGAAAAATTTAGTAGAAATACTTTACATGGTAGAACAACGTTTTCGGGTCAGCTAGTATATATATATATATATATATATATATATATATATATATATATAACAGGGTCTAGTAATTGGGCATAACATCAATAAAAAACAAATTTCTTTCAAAAATTTTTTTTGAATTGGAGTGAAAAGAAAAAATAAAATAGTATATAGTACTTACAATTATGATTTAAAGTAAATTTTTGAAAGAAATTCAAGTCTTATTATGTTATGACCGATCACTAGACTTTGTTTATACATATGTCATCAAATTCAGAATCATACATGTATATATATATATATATATATATATATATATATACATATATATATATACATAACATAATATGCTTCGTAATAAATGTGAGCTCGGTCAGCAAAATAAGAATGCAATCGTTATCTCCATGTACACCTGTTCGCGTTGTCCGTGTTTTTGTCCGTCTCCGAGCCGGAGAGACGGGAGACGGGTCAAAGCAAAGAGTGCGCGATGCCCACGACCATCATTGTAATGATTCAGTCGAAAATCCCGCTAGGACCGACGCATATAACTTTTTCAATGGCAACAACAAAGCAATTTTCTTTCTTTTACACGAGAGCACTTGACCAACAAAAGCAGAATCATGACTGCCAGTTTATTGCAAAATAAATACTGTTACTGTTACTTAATGAATTAAATAATACACGTAACTCGTAAAGTGATAATTAAAGGATACTCCATTGTAAAGTACTTATGACATGCGGCTATTGTATTAAATGATCATGAATTTATTATATTTTAATATTGTCTTAGCCTATAAGTGAATGGAAATGTTTGGCAAACGACAGTCTTCATTTGTTTTAATATCAAACCATGCCTCATATATTTTCAAAAACAATTAATGATAAGCGGTTTTTTGTATTTTTTTACATTTATTTCTACAATCTAACTATATTTCTATAATTCAAAAAATCCTAAAAAAATCCTTTAACAAACTTTAGGAAGATTTATGAAAATCCAAATAAACGTTTAGGAGGATTAACCTTTCACACCCCCATTACAAAAGAATTTTATATATAAGATTAGATGGTAGAGTCTTGGATTCGTGAATATTTTGTAGAGCTTCAAAAAAAAACATTAAGTATTAAGTAGTATTATTTCATAAGTATTAAGTATTAATTAACATTAAATATTATGTAAGAGGCCGTTCAAGTATTACGTAAGCACTATAGGGGGGGCGGGAGGGTTATTGATTTCCTATTTTGGGCGACATTTTGGTGACAGCTTTGCTTACTTTTGCTGACAAAGGGATATGGGGAGGGTAAATAATTGAACTAAATCTGCTTACGTAATACTTGAACGATCCCTAATGAAAGTTTAAGGGAAATAAATATAGTGTTATTCAAGTTGTTACTAGTCAAACCAACATGAACATTTGGCAAAGGTCTCAAAATAAAGTGCTTAAAAAATGGTAGAGGCGCCCAAGTATGTCCCAAATTGGCTGATCCACCAGGTCTTCAATATGTTCATGGTAACGGAAAAATTCAGCAGATCTAATTGTAAGTACAAAACCAGACTAGAAGATCATCCGAACCAACTCGTCAAAGACGGACTCAAAAGAACTAAATTTTTAAAATAACATATAACGTGAATTATTAACTTCCCGTAGGGTAAGTTATTGTAATGGGCCGAAAATCGGAATTGAAAATTTTTACATTTCTCGACGTTTTGAAGGTTTCTGAACGTTTTGGCATACCTCAGAAAAAATGGATGTGTGTGTGTGTGTGTGTGTGTGTGTGTGTGTGTGTGTGTATGTATGTATGGATACAAATTTTCGTCCACGTTTTCGGGCGTACGGATCAACCGATTTGAATGGTTTAAAAAACATTCGATTCCTATTAATAAGGAGAAGAGCTGATTAGTTTTTGGCAAAGACAGGTCCAGCAGTTACGGAGATAAGGAGCAAAGAGTGCAGAAAATAGAAATCGAGTTTTTGAGAGAACGGAGCATCCGATTTGAATTATCTAAAAAACATTCCATTAGTAATGATTGGGAGAAAGGGTTATTAGTTTTTCGCAAAGGCAGGCCCAGCCATTTCGGAGATACAGAGCTAAATGTACAAAAAATGGCAGTTTTTGAGAGAACTAAGCGTCCGATTCAATTGATTCAAAGAACTTTCTGCTTGTCTTAACAAAATAATTGATTTGGAAAAAAAAATTTTGTACCATTTTTTTTTTTTTTTTTTTTTTTTTTTAATTTTTTGTATATCGAAAATAATTCAGATTTTATTTTTAATTCTGACTATAGTTCTAATATACTTTAAACAAATAATTTCAACTCTGCAATTCAGTTTATATAATTCTTATAAATATTAGACAATAATACAATATTTATAATAATCTATTTGAAAACATTCAATATTCCTCGAACGTTTCGTTACGGTACGGGAAGTTCCAGCAATTTGCCTTAAGGCACGATGCCACCCACCCCACTAGTTATTACTGGTTTTTTATCTCATCCAGTTCCAAACCTAAAATGACTACCACTGGGTAACATAATGTTCTCGGTAGCAGAAGAAATTAGAAGACTAATGCATTTAAATACAAAACTAGGCTTATCATCAGAACCAACTTGTAAAAGACTTGCATTCCTCAAACATGCCCATAAGACCCAGAAGAACAAAAAAATACTTTTTCCTCAAACATCCCCAGAAGACTTAAAAAAAGAAATCCCTAGTTTACAAAACTAGGCTTATCATCAAAACCAACTTGAAAAAGCCTTGATTTCCTCAAACATGGCCACAAGACCCAAAAGAACAAAAAGAAGACCTTTTTCCTCAAACATCTCCAGAAGACTCAAAGGAAAAAACCATTTAGATTTAGCAAATTAAGATGTATTGTATATTTATTATTACTGTATCATTACCTCTATTTTCAAACCTAAAATGACTACACTGGTCACTAGTCACCAAAATTACTGAATGCCTTGGTATTAAATTTAATTAAGTAAGTAAGAGTTTTCACACCATAAAATCCATAAAATTTCATAACTCACCTATATAATTCTACAAGCAATTTTAATGCATAATTTTTTCTGTAAGAAACATAGAAGTCTAAAAACAAAAGTGGATATTCACAAGCATTTAAAATTTTGCGCAGCAATGTTGCAATAAAATCAATTCTATAATAAAAACATTTAGTGCTTTAAATATTTATTATTAAAATTACTTGGATGGTAATGTTTTATATCCAGTTTTAATTAAACATAACGCAATAGTAATAAAACTAAAAGATTAGTTCATAAACTTGCAGGTACGAAGAAATTTTTTTACCTGTGATTTTAATTTTAATAAGGTAGAGAAATCTATTTGCATTATACGATATTTATATAAATTACATTATGAAATATGAATCATGAAATTGATTAATTCAGTTCCATAAACGTTGGTTGATTTAATTCTAATTTTCCTTCGGCTGTACCTTCGCTTAAACCATTTACTTTTTTCATCTCAGAGATTAAAAGCAAATTACACATCTGCATCATGTCAGAAGCAATAAAAAATTCGGAGTGTAATATCAATAAATCAAACGAAAATCGTAAAATCGGTCTTACATCGATTTTAGCCAAACCTCCAATTAATTAATTAGCGAATGTATGAACATATTATATACTTATGTGAAGACCGGGTTAGTTAATAGCTGGCAATAAACATAAATATTTCGCAAGAAAGTCGCGAAAGCGGATATAGAAGTTAGAATAGTTCGCATAATATGAATGTAAATAAAAGTATTAAATTGTGAGCAAATGGAGAAACACACATCGACGTAAGTAATGTAATATATATCACATGGATTAGTTCTTTCGAAGCATTTTCTGACTTAAATTTCGAACATCCCATCATACCTGATTATATTACTAAGATCATAATCAAGAAAGAAGCTGATGAACTAAATACCGGTCACCTAATTGACCATTATTAATACTTTCAAGGTTCACCTTTAATTAGTCAATATAAGGCGTCTTTTAAATGAAATATATTAACGATCCAATAATCCGTCTTCTTGTTGGTAATTAAGAGTCGTTAGTACCAAAGTGCACATGCTGAAATATTGATACTTATTAAGTGGATTAAGAATCAGGGTGATGTTGGATAATTAAATTTTATCAAAATTTGAAAAAATTAATGTTGAAATTAACACATATGTAAATAGATGAATGTAATTAACTTCCCATAGGATAAGTTATAGTAATTGCAAAAAAAATCGAAAACAGGCGAATAGATCTTTTGTTTTCCTGTAGTTCATCTACGACAACAAAAAACTCCTATGTCAACTCGTTTAACAGTTACAAGCGTTTAAAAGTCGCTAGGGTCGAAATGTTCAAGAATTATTTTTTTATTTATTTAATAATTACAACTGTCTAAAAAAACCGAACTCGTATTTTTTTTAATAATATAAAAAAGTAAGAAGATAGCGGGCGCCCAGGCGGTCCTAATAATATTGTTGTTAAGTATCAGATATTTTGAACAAAGTTAAACTTAAATAAGATCAATCCAGGTCTTGCTAATATCAATCCTAGGACTAATGTGTACATTATTATTACTAAACGCAGCTTCTGCTAACTGAATAGTTGAAATGTTCAAGAAACATCGAAAAAAGTTCTAGGCATCTGAAGCAGATAGAAGCTCCAAACAAAAAGTATGCGAATTATCATTTTAACGTTCATTTCAATATGTCTAAATTTTGCAATATTTTTTTTGAAAAATTCGAGGTGCTGAAAATTACACAGTATATTCACAAAGAACTTAGAAAACTGCTACTAAATTTTTATCAAACTATCCCTTTCGAAGCCTGATTTCTCTATTATCCATATCCAAGGCATGATCTTTATATCAAGAATTTTTATCCTATCCACATGATGAGTGCAAAAACGTATGAAACGTTACCGTTCGTATGAGAAGCTTTAATTAGTGAAAAAACGATAAAGAAACGTCGTTAAAAATATGTATCTGTCAGTTGATTGATCGGCATCGTAAAAAACATGAAAGGGATTCGCTCAAAATGAAATATAATTTGTAGTTCCTTGAGATTCTTGGATGCGTTTTATATTTCGCAATCAAATATCGTAAATTGTAAAAGCGACACATTTTAGGATATATATATATATATATATATATATATATATATATATATATATATATATAGGGGAAAGATTTATACTCGTTTAAATAATACGTGTTAAATAGAGCGTCCGGCATTAGGTGCCGTCCGGCGTTATGGCTCCTAAGCGATTTTAATATCCTTTAGGCATATATAATTTTCAAATTTTATGGATCAAAATTAGATACTTTGCTGAAGGAATGAATTCTGATGTCCCGTGCATTGACCCAAAGATAAGGGTTAAATTTTGAAAAACCTCTCAGGGATGGTCCCTGATGATGAACCAAGGGCATGGGTGGATTGGTCTTCCAAAGCTAGTGGGGGCGATAATACATTTCAAGGCGATTGGGGCACTTTAACCCTTATTTTTGGGTCAATGCACAGGACATCAGAACTCATTTTAGAGGTAAGGTTTCTTCAGCAAAGTATCTTATTTAGATTTCTAGTATCGAAAAATCATGTGCCTAAGAGACTTTTTTTGACCCATACTAATCGACTCGCTCTAATATATTATATATATATATATATATATATATATATATATATGTGTGTGTGTGTGTGTGTGTGTGTGTGTGTGTATGTGTATTTGTCTATTACCATTGTGAAATAATTGAAATGGACATGTAATAGTCTATAGTAGAAGCCATGTGTCGTGAGCATTTCTACAAATTAGATTTATGAATGCTTCAGTTTATTCTTGAATACACTTTGTATAAGATAATACAAGTGAACAAGCCATTCGAAACTGAGCTTCGACGTCAAATACTAACTGTTATTACGATATGAATGAATGAAACGTTTGTTAAGATAATAATAACAATAACATAATTGTTGAAACAGACGTGGGCCGAAATAAAATATTTTAATTGCATTCTTTTACTTACCTTAACCATCTCATTGTATTTGGTAATCGTATTTTACATAATACAAAATTGAAATTAAAATAATAAAAATGAAATTCTAGAAGAAAGCTCGCCCAACGTTGTTGGAACTTTGGAAACTGGTATTGTTTTTAAGATCATTTCTAGTGAAATGAATAATGGATCAAAGCTCCAGAGCATTTTTTATAAACATTTTTCCTAACTACATTTTTAATCAAGTACACTCTTTACCATATAAGAACTTCCAAGAGATTTATATACACGACAATTCAACTAAGTAATATGCCATTAAGGAAATCGCGTACTAAGGATAGGAAAACTATCATCATAAATTATTATCACATATCCTAAGCAATAACAGTTCTAATATATTTCCTTTTAATAATAAATCAAATTTGCTTCAAGACTCTTGCATACATTCGTTTAATGTTCTTATTTTTATATAAGGAAAAACATATGCGCATCAGCTATTAACCTTGTCGTAGAGAATAAACTTTTGTTCGTAAATTACTTGCTTGTTATGCGACAATAGAAGAAATAAATGAATCGTATTTAATTTTTAATTGCATAAACATGAAATTACTATTTTATGGACGAACGATTTATGTGGGAAAGCGACTTTGGTATTTACAATTTCATAATTACACAAGAAAATTGTTCATCGTTGACAAAGTATAGCATACATAGCTACTTCAATAACAAAAATCAATTACAATCAATTAAAATAATTTATTTACTAACACCCTGGCTTTCTCAGTCCGCAGATCAATCTTTTACATTTTCGAAAAAATGAAGTCCCACGCATACTCATTCTAAAGAAGCGTTCAAAATTACTTTTTATTGCGATTTAATTCGTAAATTTATTGCAAAATAATTCGCGGAATAAATTGTTCGATGTATATATAAAGATTTGACGCCGAATACGACAGAAAAACACGATGAACAAAAATGTACAAATATTATTAGAAATGCATGAACAAGATTACGATTCCAGAATTTAATCAAGAGATGTCAACTTTCCACGGTGACCCAAACAAATGTTTTCTTCCTTCGAAATTATGCGATACAAAGGCTCTCAAAATGGAAAGGTTAGCCGATTTTTTGTGTCTGCAAAAATTAATGGATAATGAATGTATTTATTTCTTTTCTTTCATAGTATACACAGTAGCTTCAGGGGAAATTGAAAATAAATTTTGTAAGATACTACTAAAATGAATACATAGTATTAATAATACTAAAGTATTATCATGCATTGATAGAATTCATACTTATTTGTTTCTAAACTCACTGATTCGTTCCTACGCTCGCACATTCGTTTCTCACTCACACATTCGTTGTTACACTCACACATTCGTTTCTACATACACACATTCGTTTCTACACACACTCATTCGTTGTTACACTCACACATCCGTTTCTACACTCACACATTCATTCAACTGTTCACACATTCGTATACACACTAATTCATTAATATTACTATTAATTATATTATTTCGCATATCATATATTTAATTCGCTCACTCATTTACACATTCACACACTCACATTCTTCATTCAACATACATTAATTAATATATTCATACATTAATTTAAAAAACTAGATAACTCATATAAAATACTATAGTCGTTATTAGAGTAGTTCATGAATTTAATTTAAATTTTCATTATGGAATAAATAAAAACTTTAATTTTTCAATACCCAAAATTTACGTACTCATTCCTAAAAACTCCATATATTTTATATGTATACTCAAATATATCCATAATCATATTTCAAATCATAAATATTTCCATAAATTATGCAATAAATATCATAATCCCACTTCAATCATCTGCATTAAATCGATAACCTCTTTAATAATTTAAAATTTCTATAAATTACACTCGTAAGAATTAGTTTAAATAAAACTGGTGATATAAAAATTGCCATAAATTGAGAACTTCTGGCACATGGTATGATTTATCGCGTATTTGGGAACGGATGATGCATATATATGCAATTTAAATTTGTATCGCATAATACATTTTTATGTGATGCTTTTATGATCTCATACACCGAAGAAGATTCTGACACTCCAGACAATATCCGATTCATATTATATACCAATGCGAACAATGATAATATTTCCAATAATGAGTTTATTCAAGTTCCGAAATGGATCATGGGCCTGGTAATACTTAGATACAAATCTAAGAAACATTGGCATATAAGATAAAAAAAAAATATTTTCACTACGTATGTTTCCAATAAAGCAATTCCAAATTAAAAAAGATACCCTAATAATTCCAAAGTAATTCAAGTTGAAACGTCGAAGAACATTTTTACCATGAGCATCTTGTTGGTAACTCCTTGGTAACACATACGTGAAGTTAAGTGTTATGTTGCACCACGTTTGTACAGCAAAATACATAGCTTCTCATATACTACCAACTCATACGAAGATAGACCCGTAAATTACCATTTACTTTTTAACTAAATTCCAATTTTTTTCCAATATATATTGAATTGCAATCAGAACAGTTATATTCTATAAGCCATTAGCTATAATTTGGATCCTTATTAGGAGAATCAAATATCTGCCATAGCTTGATACACTTTTTAACTAAAATTCTAAATTAGTAATATTATTTCCCCTCGGTCCAATTTAACAGAACCTCCACGAAAGTCCATTTCGATACCAAGAATTATTAAAGCACATAAATCATAAAAATAAATCGCTTTCATACTCATTTGACGGGACACATTAATAGGTTTGTAACACGAACGCACGTGTGTATTTACTTGTAATATATGAAACATTACTATTTGACATTAATCTTTCGAACGCGTTTCAACAAATCAGTGTTTTGATTGTCAAATCGTTAATGTCAGATCGAATTATGAGCAATCGATGGAGGTAGATTGATGGTAAAGGATCGAATTGGAATTAAAGCAGTGGTGGACCTCAAGTAAGGATGTAAAAATTTCAATAATACTGACCAAACCAAATGCTATTTGGCAGTCAGAAATTATCATTGGACATAAGAATTTGTTTGTTTTTGCAAAAAGATCTAACCATTTTGGAAGTACGGAACAAAAAGTGGATAGATGATAGAAGATTGATTCTGTTAGTGTTATAATATTAAATATTTTTACACAAGATATATCTACTATGTAAAAATCTCTCTATTTGCTCCTATTTTCCCATCTTGAGCTAATAAACGTATAATATTGTACCCTCGGGTGTTTTAAGAGCAAACTCTATAAAAGCATAAACCTTCTCCGCCAGCCAGAATGGAATTTTACGATGCCTACTGTTTCATGAACCTCAGATTTTTCACCTCAGGCAAAAGTATAGCAATAACGGGGTCAGGTAAAATATTGGTGAGATATTAATAGATTCATTGAGATCTTAGATATAAGAAACATGAGAAACCAATTTTCCTACTTTTGATAAAATGTCTGAAAAATTTAATTGTTTCATAACTCTTCTTTATTACCACAACAGACTATATTGGGTCAATTAATGACCGACCAGGAAGATTCAAAAGATTTTTTGAAATATCAGAAAACTATAACTATATCTTCATAACTTAGTTAAGACCAAATTTTTTTTAAGTTTATTTTAGCATTGTTGGACAATATGTGATTTTTGTCTAAAAACTTTTATAGAGTAATACTCAATAGCATCTGATTTACTACATCTAAAAAATATTGCTAGTAATAAAAAAAAATAGATCACCAATTTAATATTGATTAAAGTATTATCTGTTTTTTTAATATAAAAAATTGAGCTGAAATATATTTTATTCAGCAATCATAATATAAATCTGCATATATGTGTACTGTATACATCAAGAGGATGAGTAAATTTCACAAATTCGTTTCACAGCAAATTTATTACCCAGGCCTGTGCAAATTAAAAGATTTCAAGACATTACTTCCACTTATCCTTGAAGTATTTCCGACGAAATAAGTGAACAACCTCTGAGAAGAATATGTACTCTACAGGATATCCTTTTTCAAGTTTTTGACCCTAAACTTGTTTACTAGATAAATGAAACAGAAAAGTGGGAAAAAATAAGCACAAATGTACAATAGTCAATAAAACATTAATATATAAAGCTATCAATAGTTCAGATTTGAACACACTGGGAGGTGAGAATCCATCAAATATAAAAGTAGATCAAAGATTTCAAAATATAGTTTTTAAAACAATTGTAAATTTGTAAATGCCCTTTGTAACTAAAGAAAACAACCATTACGATTTCTCGATCTATCAACTGTTCAAGAAGTAATGAGGGACATGAGCAATGAGTATCATCATAAATTTGGTCGACATCCCAAATCTACAAATTCAAGATGTTAATATATGCAAAACAAGTCAAAGATTGGAGAAGAAGTGGCCAGCAGATTTGAAAAGATAAAAACTAATAATATATTTGAATAAGCAGTAATAAGGGGCATGAGCACTATGTATAATCATACACTTGGTCAACATCCAAATCCATAAATTCAAGAAGTTTAAATGCAAAAAAGTCGGAGATTGAGGAAGAAGTGGTCAGCAGATTTAAAAAGATAAAATCTAAAAATATATTTAAATAAGAAGTAATAAGGGACATGAGCAATAAGTATCATCATAAACTTGGTCAACATTCAAATTCACAAATTTGCGAAGTTAATAGATGCAAAACAAGTCTGAGATTGAGGAAGAAGTGGCCAACAAATTTAAAAAAATAAAAACTGAAAATATATTCCAATAAGAAGTAATAAGGGACATGAGCAATAAGTATCATCATAAACTTGGTCAACGTCCAAATCCACGAATTCAAGAAGTTAATAGATGCAAAAAAGTTGGAGTTTGAGGAAGAAGTGGCCAGCAGATTTAAAAAGATAAAAACTAAAAGAAGTAATAAGGAACATGAACAATAAGTATCATCATAAACTTGGTCAATATCCAAATCCATAAACTCAAGAAGTTAAGAGATGCAGAAATGTCAAAGATTGAGGAGGTAGTGGTAAGCAGATTTAAAAAGATAAAAATTAAAAATATATTTAACTCTGGAGAATTTCTAGAAGTGGTTCTTGTTGGAGAACCACCTCTCAATGAGTATAAAAATTTATTGAAATAGGTCTGGTATTATGAAAAATATACAGTAGGCATAATAAATGACTTCAATCAGTCATATAGTACCTTTGCGAATATTTATATTTTCATTTACCTTTTCCGCAATTTTTTAAATTTTCCGCTTATTACAACTTCAAGAGATAAAACTGTTTCCGACGTGAGCTTTAACTTCAACAGAGATTTCTGGCGGTGCGGCGGTTACTTTCAGTTTCACGCAGAAAAACATAAAAAATAAAATACGACGAAGGTCGAAAACATAAACGACCTCACGGATTCAGATACAAGTTCAATGATCTTGACCTCTAAATGTGTCGAGATCGATGTAAAACATTCTATTAAATATGTTGAATTTATATTTGATTGTTCTATTAAGGAGTGGAAACTGGAATACGAATTGGTAAAAAAAAAGTCGATGTGCATGTGTCTGCTAATCTGATGACTGATAATTTTTTAAAAATTATTAGCACTTATTCCAGACAGTCAAGAAGTTTATTTTTATTTTTTTTTTTAATTATCGTAAAATTGAAAATAGAATTTCAGAATTATGAATGTGAAAGGCTATTTTAACCCGCCTTTTTCAAGTAATTTTTTAGACGTCTACTATCAGTCGAACAATCGACTATTTGACTGTTCGACTGATAGCAGACGTTCACCAGAAAACAATTTTTATTTTGAAGTTACTTAAAATCATAATTAGTACGTATATAGAATTCTGCTATTTTTAGTTATACTTTAGTAATAATTAAAAAAAGATACACAACTCTAAACAACAAAAATAGTACGGTTGTGCCAGGGTACGGTAGTAACAGTTGTCATAACAGCTAAACTATAATGATTTTGACCTAGGGTCTGAAGGGAGTAAGAAAAAGTATGATATCATACATTGTTCGAACAAGTACCCGTTCTGATTTCAGTCGGTGCATCACATTAACATGATCTGTAGACCGCATTGCTTCTAAAGAGGCAAAAATAAATTTTCATGTTCGATTTTTTTTAACTGCTACTTGATTTTTAATAGATCACTTTGTTTGTTGTTTTACTGTAATGCCCAAAATAAGTTGAACATCAGTAGTTAATTACCAGCAATCAGTTTATGCGTAAACATTTTTGATAATACTAGGAACTAATGTAAGAAAATATTCAAATACAATAAAT
>NW_020538144.1:0-2500 GCF_003426905.1 Ctenocephalides felis
TTTTTTAATAAAAAAGGACTTTACTGACGAGAAAATTCAGATTTGTTTTTTTATAAGAAAAGGACTCTACTGACGAGCAATTCCAGAATCTTTTTTTTTAAGAAGGACTCTACTAACGAGCAAATTTAGACTTTCCTCATTAAATAGAAATCTAATGACAACCAAATTCTAACATTTTTAACAAAGGGACTGTACTGACGAGCAAACATGAATATTTTTCTATAAAAAAGGACTCTACTAACGAGCAAATTAGAAAAAAAAACTCTCCCGACGATTAAATTTAGATTTCTTTCTTTAGAAAAAGAAACTCTACTGTTGAGCAAATTCCTATTTTTTTTAAGAAAAAAATGACTACTGTTGAGCAAAAATGACTACTGATGACAAAAACGCAAAAAGTCAAGTGTGAAACACGCTTTAGGTCGCTAAAGCATCCATCACACTCAACCGGCTCCATACAAAACTATAATCAACCGTTATATACAAAATGTCAAGTGTGAGTGAGGCTTTAGGCTAAAGCGTGTGTCACACTGTGCAATTTGAAATTTAAAATTTAAATAACTAGGTGTAAGTAACTTTTAGCCTTAAGGCAAGTTGCTTGTTGCAATAATATAATGATGAGTATTATTTTTATTTTTACTTACGTAAGTAGAGTTTGTTAAGACTTCCAAAAGACTTAAAAGTCTGTTTCCATCCCGTAAGTCTAGAAAGAGATCTGCTACAGGAGTGCAGGCGCTCTGAAAAGAGAGAGATGGGTTTATAGTAATTTTATGTGAGTGAGAGAGATGGGTGTATAAGGTGAAAGAAGGATAGAGAATGTAAGAGAGAGATAGAATGAGATAAAGACTAAAATAAAAAGATAAATAAAAGAAATTTAAAGAATAAAAAGAAATTGAATGATATGATATAAAAGAAAATATAAAGAATTAATTTATTACAAATACAAAGAAATAGGAGCAATAAAAGAAAGAGAGAGAGCAACAAGTGAGAGAGCGATAAATAGAGAGAAAGAGATAGAGATAGATACAGATAGAGCAAGAGATAAAGAGAGAGATATAAAGAGGGAGAGAAAAAGATAAATAGAGAGAAAGAGATAAAAAGAGAGAGACAGAGATAAAAAGAGAGAGACAGAGATAAAGCGAGAGAGAGAGAAGGATAGGAGGTAAAAGACATATCAGAAATTTAACAAAATCAAAAAAAATTAAATGAAATAGAAAGAAATGAAATAAAATAGAAAAAAATGAAGGAAAGAGATGAATCAAAAAAGAACTCTACTGACGAGCAAATTCAAAAATAAAGGGAGAAGGGACTGTACTGACGAGTAAACTATATTAAAAAAAAATGAATAAAAAAAAAATCAAATTCTACTGAAGAATAAACTAAAAATGAAGAAAATAAGTACTCTAGTGACGAGTAAAATAAAAATTATATAAAAAAAGACTACCGACGAGCAAACTAAAAAAATAGAGAAAAGGGCTCTACTGACGAGAAAATTAAAAATCAGTATAAAAGGAGACTCTGCTAACTCTACTGACCGCATAATGGCAAAGGAACTCTACTGACAAGCAGATTGAAAATAAAAAAAGTAAGTTCCAGTGACGAGCAAAAAAATTAAATAGAAAAAAAGGATTCTACTGACGAGCAAACAGAAAAAGTAACTAAAAAAATTAATAAAAAGGGCAAAAAAAGAGAATGAATAAAAACAAATGGAAAAACAATAAAGAAAATAAAAAGATGTAAAAAAATTAATTAAAATGCATGAAAGAAAAATTGATAAAACAGAAAAAAATGAAAAAAGAGATGAATAAAAAGAGACTCTACTAACGAGCAAACTGAAAATAAATAAAAAAAAAAAATTTACTGTCGAGCAAATCAAAAATTAAATAAAAGAGACTCCACTGACAAGCAAATTCAAAATAAATAGGGAAAAGGTACTCTACTGACGAATAAAATGAAAATTACATAGAAAAAAGGACTCTACTGACAAGCAGAATAAAAATTACATAGGAAGAAGGATACTTTAATGGCGAGCAAATAAATTTATATAAAAAAGTCCTCTACTGAGGAGTAAAATAAAAAAAAATACATAGGAAAAAGGACTCTACTGACGACTAAAATAAAAGATACATAGGAAAAAACTTCTGATGACGAACAAAATACAAATTAATTGGAAAACGGGCACTACTGATGAGCAAACTAAAAATTAAACAGAGAAAAGGACTCTACTGACGAGCAAACCGAAACTGAAATAAAAAAGGGACTTTACTGACGAGCAAATTGAAAATTCAAAAAAAGAAAAAGAAAACAAAAAATAAAAAATAAAAAAAATTAGAAATAAATAAAAATTACTAAACTAAAATAAAAAAATGACATGATATATGCAAGAGAAAAAAAAATTGAGAAATACAAAAAGAAAATACAAAAAAGTAAAGAAAAATCAATAAAAAATAAAGAAATAGGATGAAATAGAAATAATAAAAAGAAATAGAGAAAAACAAAAACA
>NW_020538144.1:7500-18362 GCF_003426905.1 Ctenocephalides felis
TAGAAGAATGACCTAGAAAATTTAAAAAGGGACTCTACTGACGGACAACCTTAAATTAGATCTAAATATAAAAAAAACTCTACTGACGAGTAAAATTGAATTGCAAATTATTATCTAAAAAAATTAGATTCTACTGTCGAGCAAACAATTTTATTTAGAAATTTAAAAAAGAACTCTACTGATGAGCAAATTTTGAATTCAATCCAGACGATTAAAAAAGGACTCTACTGACGACCAAACTCGATTTCGACTAAGAAAATACAAAAGGGACTCTACTGACGAGCAAATTTTAAATTTGAACTAGAAGACTCTACTGACGAGCAAATTTTAAACTTTTATCTAGGAAATATAATGGGACTCTACTAACAAGCAAAATTAAATTACAAAGATAAAAAGCTACTGACGAGCAAATTTTAATTCGATTTAAATTTTGTTCTAGATTTTATGAAAGGAACTGTACTGACGAGCAACCTTAAATTTGATATAGAAAATTAATAAAAGGAACTGTACTGACAAACAAACTTCAAATTTGATCAATAAATTAAAAATCTAAAAGAGTAAAAAGGACTATGCTTATAAGCAAATTAAATTACAAAGATAAAAAAGACTCTACTGACGAGCAATTAAATAATTAGTTTCGATTTACAGAATTTAAAACAAATCTAATAAAACAAGGTATTAAAAAAGCTCGACTGAAGTAGCAAATTAATTAAGGAAGATATTCGTCCAAACAAAATAAAGACAAAAGGGATTCTACTGACGAGCAAACTTCAAATTTAATCTAGAATCAACAAAAAAGGACTCTACTAATAAATGGTAAAATAAAAATATCTTCTGACGAGCAAACTTAAAATTTGATCTAGAAAATAAATGACTCTACTGACAAGCAAACTTAAATTTAACCTAAATCTAGCATATATGAAAGAAGAAACTCTACTTACGAGCAAATTTGAATTTAGATCTAAAAGATAGAAAAATGTTTCTACTAAAAATGCTAATTGTAAGACAAAAGAGATTCTACTGACGAGCAAAATTAAAACAAAATTCGAGCCTGGGATAGATATTTAAATATTAGTAAAACGTTTGAAAGAAAATATTATAACAAAATATATTATAACACTACTGTCCAAAAATCCAAAATAAATTCTAATGAAACTTAATAGATTAGTAAAAAATATTAATGCAAAAAGAATTCTACTGACAAGCAAATTGAATAATAACATAGAATATAAAAAATAACAAATACAAATAGAAATATACTGACGAGCAAAAAATAAGTAATAAAATAGGGTGTGTAAATAAATGTTAAAGAACTTAAAAAAATAACTCTACTGACGAGAAAACAATATATATATATATATATATATATATATATGTATGTATATATACATATATGTATATATAAATATGTATGTATATATACATATATATATATATATATATATGTATATATACATATATGTATATATAAATATGTATGTATATATACATATATATATATATATTATATATATACGTATATATATATATAATTATATAAATGCGTTATCTATCCAAATTTATTTATAAATTCCTCTATATTTATTCAAACTGATAAGAATAATTTTCTTCGCCATACTAAACTAAATTTTGATAAGATAGCAAAAATTCGTACCGCAGCAAAATTTAAACTAGTGGTGTAACGTGTAACTACTAATATCGTAATTAATAATATTGATAATTAACAAAATTATCTATTTAAATATAAAATATATTGAAATTAACAAAATGATGTAATTCAGTTCATATGCTATAAGTTTTTTTTGTAATATCAAGAAGATTAATTATAAAAAAAGTCTATTTTAGCCTAAAGAATTCACTACAAATCACGTTGCGTCTTTTTGTTCTTTATCCATATAGGTAGAAAATGAAAGTTACTAGTTACTACAAATGAATGAATATTCGAATGAACAAATGATTGAATGAAATTACAACTCCATGATTCATCGAACTAAGCGCACAGATTTCTCTTGGGATATTAAAATTATCATAAATGACTAACTTGTAAGACTTATAGAATATATTTATATCGTACACCACTAGTTTTTAATTTAATTTATTAAAATTATCTTATACTAATTTCCACATAAAAAGAATGTTTTGTTAGAACTTCTTCCCGTTCTGTCAGCTGACATCTTGGTTTGGAATTCAGTATACTATAGTTAATTCCATACAAAAATTATAAATTTTGAGATTTCTCTCATGCTATGTATGAGGAAGTCTTATTTTGGAATGTAGTATAGGGAAATAGATGTCGAGAGGTTTACATACAAATTTTTACATACGTTTCGATATATGATTTTATATCATCATTACTAGATATAGATATAGTAAAGAATAAATATTATATTGCACATAATATATATATATAAATATATATATATATATATATATATATATACATATATACATATATATAATTCTAATCACGACTGTAGTTTTGCAAAGTTAGTTAGCGTCCAATTAGCTAGTTCTATTTCTGCACATCTCATAATTGAAAATAAAGCGAAAATTTTGCAATAAAATTATTAGCGTAATAATTTACTATTATATTACAGTAAGATGATATTCTTATACTGAAATAATATAATATTCTTCGACTATTCGAAAAAGCCCTTTAATTTACAACACTACGTCTATAAGGAACTCTAACTTATGGTCAAAATAAATCATATACACTATTCTTCCTTTTGTCTTATTGTTAGTCTCCTCAGATATTTTTGGAAAAGAAAAGAACTCTACTGACGGAAAATTCAGACTTTTTTTGAAATAGAACAATACTAGCAAGCAATTCAAATATTTTTTTAAAAAAAAAGAACTCTAATGGCGAACAAAATCACATTTTTTATAAATGAAAGAACTCTACTGGCAAACAATTCAATTTTTTTTTAAACAAAGAACTACTGATGAACTACCTCAGACATTTTTTTTAAAAGAACTTTACTGACAAGCAAATCCAGACATTTTTTAAAAAAATAACCTTACTCATGAGCAAATTCGGATTTTTTTGTAAGAAAAGAACTCTACTGACAAATAAATTTATATTTATTTAAAAAAAAAATTACTACATTTTTAAAACAAAAAGAACTCTACTGACGATCAATTGAAATATTTTTTTAAAAAAATAAAGAACTACAGACGAGTAAATTCAGACGTTTTTTTTAAAGAACTCTACTGACATACAATTTTTTAAAAAAAAGATTCTACTGACGTGTAAATGCATATTTTTTTAAAAAAAGGAGCTCTACTGGCGAGCAAATGAATATATATTTTAAAAAAATAACTGTACTGAGTAGCACCCAATTTCTCATTATTTTTTTTTTTAAAAAAAAAAAAGATCTCTACTACAAAAACAAAAGAACTACTGACCATCGAACTCGTATATTTTTTTCAAAAGAACTCGACTGAGGAGCAAATTTAGTTTTTAAATAAAAAAAGAACTCTACTAATGAGCAAATTTCATTATTTTTCAAAAGAAAACTCTACTGACAAGCAAATGAATATATATTTAAAAAAAAGAACTGTACTGAAGAACCCCTTTTTATTTTAAAAAAAAAGAACTCTACTGACAAGCAAATCCAGACTTTATTTTAAGAATCTTACTCAGAAGTAAATTTAGATATCTTTAAGCAAAAAGAATTCTCCCTCCAGCAAAATTATACTGTTTTTCTTAAATAAAAAATGACTCTACTGACAAGCAACTTAAGATTTTTTTTTAAAAAAGGACTCTACTGGCGAACAAAATCAATTTTTTTTAAACAAATTTAGATTATTTTTGTTTACTGACGAGCAAATTAATACATTTTTAAATAGAGCTCCACTGGCGAGAAAATCAGATATTATTTTAGAAAAAATAAGTAATTATGGAAACCGCACTTTGTCCATCATAGACAATTATATATATATATATATATATATATATATATAATATGTATAAATAATAAAAATTAATTTGCATAGGAATGACATAGCACAAAGCATCAATTTATAAAAAGAATCGCCTTGACGCTTCTTTAAGACGCACATAGTCGTCATTCTAATGTTTTTATAAATTTATTTAATTACAGACAAACACAAAATATTAAATAAAATTAATACATTCTAGGTTAAATATGATGTCTTGAAATAAAATAGTAAAGGTAATAAAATAAGTCTACGGATAAAATATTTTGTGTCTACTTATACCTGATGATGGCAATTACAAATATTTTTCATACCTGAAACGTATGCGATTATAAATTTAACTTTGTAAGATTTTTGGCCAAAATTTTGTAAATTGCATACAAGGTTGTCAGATGTACAATTATTATTAATATGTCTGTTTAAAATAAAATAAATAAAAGTCTAAGTTTTAATACTATCTTTGGTAAAAAAATAATTTTGCAACCTAAAACTTAATTTAGTTGTAAAAATTCTAATTATCATTCTGTAAAAGATTAGATCTAAATAGTAATAACTATATATGGATAGAATTATTTCTGGACAGTATATAAACTATTTATTTATTTATTGGCCACCACTGTTCAATTATCAAAACAAATGATTCCAAGAATAAGATAATAATAACATATATATATATTTATTCTATTTATTTATTAATCAAAATGTTTATTATTATTGGTTATCACTTTTATGTATAATATTTGCTTTCTAAGTTTTTTGTTAAATATATTTGAAATTTGAATTTCGAATCTTAACGGTTTTTGCAAACGCGCGAACTTCACACTAAAAGTATTTTGTTCACCATTTACGTGCAGTAATTTTGTTTCAATCTGGGTTTGTTATTCAATTATAAAGTTTAAACAATTTTTTGCTATAATTTTGTTCTAAGAGTTATAAAGTATTATATACAGATTTATAGATATTTTTATTAGCTTTCTAATGATAAACATGTATATATAATAATATATACATGTTTAAACAAATTAATAACAAAATTCATAAAACTATTAAAAATGTACTTGGCAGACATATTAGTTTACCAAAAATAGCGTCAGTACCCGATATGGAAAGTTTAAACATTTTTTTTAACTTAATTTTGTTCTAAAGGTTTTAAATTGTTATATACAGATTTGTAGATTATTTTATCAGTTTTCTAATGATATATAATAATATATACTTGTTTAAACAAATTATTCAAAGAAATTGATAAAAATGTAAAAAAAATATAACCGACACCTTGACTCCAAAAATGAGATGCAAATAGAAGATAAATTAGTACTTAATTTCTGAATTGAATAATATTTTTTTTAAATATAATTTTGTTCCAAAAGTTATATGGTGGTACATACAAATTTGTAGATAATTTTATCAGCTTTCTAATGATATATAATACTACATACTTGTTTAAACAAATTATTTAAAAAATTGATGAAAATAAAATAAAATGTAACCAGCAGACATCTTAGTTTATAACAATGACATTCAATTCTCAAATTTATTTATTCGAACAAAAAATTCGATAGCAAAATTCATCCAACTATTTATTCATCAATTAGTGTTTCTATTAAATTAGTTAATAATTCTATTTATTTATTACAATTTCAATGTTTTGCCACCACTGATACGATACCAAGAATGACAATAATAATAACAAAGGGATAATACAGCAAAATTTATTTAATTATCTATTTATTATATATCAATTTTATATTTTAATTTATTAAATAAAATTTATTTATTAAATATTATTAATTTATTTATTAAATAAAATGTCTAATATATTTGTTACCAAATTTTAGTATTAGATTTGCTTTCTAAGTTTTTTGTTAAATATATTTGAAATTTGAATTTTAAATCTTAACGGTTACTTCAAACGCGCGAACTTCACACTCAAAGTATTTTGTTCAACCCTTACGTGCAGTAATTTTGTTACTGTCAAAATTATATGAAATATTTTAGTTTAAATTTAATTTTAGTTATTGAATAAAAGTATAAATAATCATTGGACACCACTGCTACTTTTACCAAAAATAAAAATAATGAAAAATAATAATCAATAGGATAGCACTATTTATCAGATATATTGATTTTTCTATTAAATTATCAATTTTTTTTATTTATTTATGATGATTGGCCATCAATGCTTTATTGGCGTAACAAACGATTCCAAGAATGACATCGCGAATAAATAAATTATGTCATTCTTGACAATAAAAATATTTTCGCAATCGTTCGATTGAATGACTTCAATGCTTCTTTTTTATTAGAATTTAATTTAATAGTTGCTATTATCGATAAATATTAATGATAAAAAATTGACTAGTATAAAATATTAATCACAATGATAATATTTAAATTAATTCTAATATGATAAATGATATCAATACTTAAAAATAATAATAATGATAATAGTAATAATAAATAAATATAACAATAATAAAATTAAAAAGTAGCAAAAGTGAAAAAATTATTATTAAAAAAATAATTATTATTATTATATTTAGCAATGCTAAAAATTCGAAATAATATTATAAGAGTATCTATATAAAAAATCAATAAAAAATCATAATAAAAATAATATATTAAATTTAAAATTAAATTTTAAAAAATTTACAACCGACGCCATATTTGACAGTTTGACTATCAAATGTTTAAATTATTAGAAATAATTTAATAATATTTAAAATTTAACAAAAAGAACTCTACTGACGAGCAAACTAAAAAAATAAAAAGGATTCGCAATTAAACTTGAATAATAAATATAAATTAAAAAAAAAATCTTTTTTAAATTTACCGCCGGCACCATATATGACAGTCACTTAAGGGGGGCGATACATGTAACAAGAAAAAAAAAATCGATTTTTTTTCTTTCATAAATCGTTACAATAACATCTCAAAAATATGCCTGTAAATATTCAAAACAAAATTATCATTATTTATACAATAAAAACTCATTTAAGTGCCACGCCTCAACTCGACGCTTGAGTGCTATTGTACTCTTATCTGTTCTGTGTCAAAACTTTAAACGCGTTTTTCTCAAAACGACATTTTTGAAATTTGCGGGCGTGATAACTCAAAAAGTTCTCAACCGATTCCAATGAAATTTTGCACACATCTACTTTACAGTAATAGCTTCTAGTTAAACCTCAAACATTCCAAAAAATGTTTCAAAAATTAACCCTTTTACCAAAAAAAACATTGAAAAAAAGGTGAAAAATCGAACTTTTTTTTTCTAAGGTGTGCCAATTTACGATTTTGTGACTTTTTTAATTTTTTTTTGGTTTAACTAGAAGATATATGTTTTATGAACACGTGCAAACTAATTTTTTTAAATTCAGATCACCGTACGAAAAGTGAGAACGCCCGCAAATTGATGGCGTTTTCCGAGAGGGTCTTGGCTGATTTATTTTTACGGCAGCCATTTAAAAAAAAAAATTAAAAAAAAAATTTTTTTTGTGTATTTTAATATATAATAAATAACCCTAAAAAAGTTCAAAAAGATTCAATCATTCCTTCCCAGTTTAAAAAGTCCTCAAAAAATGGTAAAAATTAAGGCGATTACATGTATCGCCCCCCTTAACAAAACAAATAATTGTTTAAATTAAAATCATAAAAACCATAATTATCTTAAATACCTTTAATCATTTTAATTCCGAAAAACCATTACTTAATAAACTTTCATATTTAAATATTAATTAAACCAAAAACAAATAAATATTTTATAACAAAAAGGCGCCATATTTGACAGTTGTTAAACTAAAATTAACAAACAAACTAAATAGTAATAATAATAATTGCACGTAAATAATAATAAAATTAAAATTTACGTTTAAAAAAATGTTATTTGTAAAATCTTTAAATAAATATTAGTAAAAACTCTCTTAATAATCGTAAAAGTTATTAAATAAATAAATAAATATTTTATAACAAAATGGCGCTATATTTGACAGTTTTAATATATAATTTCTAACAAATATAATTTTTAAAACAAATTATATTTTAAATTTAGAAATATATCATAATAATTGTTCAAAATAATATAATTCTAAGGTATTGAAATTAAAATGAGTTTATTCTTAATAAATTAATTTACCACCGACGCCATATTTGACAGTTTTCACACAATTTAAATAATTTGTTTATTAATAATTATATTTATTTCAATTTGAACTTGATTTTGATAAAAACTTTGATATTTATTTAAAAAATTCAAAGTAAAAATTTTTAAACCTAATTTTAAATAAAAATATTGTAATTAATAAAAAAAAGTATAAACAAATTATTTAAACCAAAAACATTTTTTTACTCCGAATACTAAAATTTAATTTCATACTTTGGAAAAAAGTGTGTAGTAGTAAAACCGGTACATACAAATCTTGTTATTAAAAATTATTAATAAATAAATAAATAAATATTTTTCAAATTTCAAATTTCAAATCTCGCACCCCGGCAGCCATCTTTGACAGTTTTGACAGCTTTAATATATAATTTTTAACAAATATAATGTTTAAAATAAATTATCATTAAATTTAGAAATATATCATAAAAATTATGTAAAATAATATAATTTTAAGGTATTGATATTAGAATGATTTTATTCTTAACATTTTAACAAAAAATTTTGGATTTAATAAAATAAAATATATAAACAAATTATTTAAACAAACTAAAAACATTTTTTTACGCCAAATTAAATTTAATACTTTAAAAAAGTGTAGTCTTACAACCCTTATATAAATCACATATAAAATATGAAAAAATATGTAATTAAACGTAAAATTAATGATTAATAATAAATTACTTTTCAAATTTCAAATCTCCCGCCCCGGCAGCCATCTTTGACAGTTTTGACAGCTTTAATATATAATTTATAATAAATATAATTTTTAAAACAAATCATCATTAAATTTAGAAAAAAATCAAAATAATTATTTAAAATAATATGATTTTAAGGTATTGATATTAAAATGATTTTAATTTTAATATTTTAAATAAAAATAATAAGAATAAATTTAATAAGAAAAATATAAACAAATTATTTAAACAAACCGAACAATTTTTTTACACCAAATTTAATTTAATATCTAAAAAAAAGTGTAGTCTTACAACCCTTATATAAAACACATTTAAAATACGAAAAAAAAATGTAATTAAACGTAAAATTAATAATTAATAATAAATTACTTTTCAAATTTCAAATTTCAAATCTCGCGCTCCGGCGGCCATCTTTGACAGTTTTTACAGCTTTAATATATAATTTTTAATAAATATAGTTTTTAAAACAAATTATCATTAAATTTAGAAAAATATCAAAATAATAATTTAAAATTAATATAATTTTAAGGTATTTATATTAGAATGAGTTTAATCTTAACATTTTAAATAAAAATAATAAGAATAAATTTATTAAGAAAAAATATAAACAAATTATTTAAACCAAAAACCAAATTTTTTACACCAAAAGTTAAAATTTAATTTAATACTTAAAAAAAATACTTTTAAAACCCATATATAAATAACATAAAATATGAAAAAATATATAATTAAACGTAAAATTAATAATTAATATTAAATAAATATTTTCAAATTTCAAATTTTAAATCTCGCGCCGCGGCGGCCATCTTTGACAGTTTTGACAGCTTTAACATAAATTTTTTAACAAATATAAATTTTAAAACAAATTATCTTCAAATTTAGATAATTATTTATCATAATAATTATCTAAAATAATATAATTTTAAGGTATTGATAATAAAATGATTTTAATCTTAACATTTTAAATGAAAATATTGTATTTAATAAAAAAAAAGCATAAACAAATTATTTAAACCAAAAACATTTTTTTTAAACCAAATGTTAAAATTTAAATCAATACTTTTAAAAAAATAGTGTAATAGTAAATCGGTACATACAAATCTTTTAAACGTAGAATTACTAATAAATAAATATTTTTCAAATTTCAAATTTCAAATCTCCCGCCCGGCGGCCATATTTGACAGTTTTTAAACTAAAATTAACAAACAAAATCTTGCACGTAAATAATAATAAAAATAAAATTTAAATATAAAAATAATGTTATTTGTAAAACCCTCACATAAACTTTAGTAAAAACTCTCTTAATAATCGTAAAATTAATAAATAAATAAATATATAATCTTTTGCAAAATGGCGCCATATTTGACAGCTTTAATATATAATTTATAACAAATATAATTTTTAAAACAAAATATCTTTAAATTTAGAAATATATCAAAATAATTATGTAAAACAATATAATTTTAAGGTATTGATATTAGAATGATTTTAAACTCAACATTATTAACAAAAAATATTAGATTTAATAAAAAAATATAAACAAATTTAACTAAAAACACATTTTTTACACCAAATGTTAAAATTTAAATTATTACTTTAAAAAAAATACTGTAGTAGTAAAACCGGTACATATAAATCTTGTTATTAAAAATTATTAATATAAATAAATAATTAATTTTCAAATTTCAAATTTCATATTCATTCATTTCATTTTAAAATACTCAAATTTAATTTAATACTTTTGAAAAAAAATAGTGCAATAGTAAAACCGTTACATACAAATCCCGTAAACGTAAAATTATTTATAAATAAATATATAAATAAATAAATTACTTTTCAAATTTCAAATTTCAAATCTGGCGCCCCGGCGGCCATCTTTGACAGTTTTGACACATGACATTAAAAATTACAACATGTTTTTATAAACCGAAAAATAAAATTGCAAAAACAATTTGCAAGTAAAATTCAGTACTAAAACGTCTTGTAAATAATAAAATAAATATATAAATATATATTTAAATATATATATATATAAATATATTATCTTGCACGTGGGTAGCCATTGT
>NW_020538145.1:0-15467 GCF_003426905.1 Ctenocephalides felis
TTGGAATCGAATGTCATTGCAGAATAACAATGATCATCCATTAGGATACCATATCAGCAATAAAACTCCAATAAATTGATAACGAGCAATTTTATGCAAAGCATATAATGCGATACTGTGGTCAATCTTAAAGAAGGAGACTCTTGTCTCGAGTTCGTGCTGCGTCTAGTTCCAGGGCCTAAGATTGTGGAAAAGACACTGGTTATTTATTGGGATAATAGAATTATATTTAATAGAACAATTTTTTTAATTATGGGTTTGGTGAAGATAAACAATAATCATATTAGATGAAAAATAATCGTGCAGTATTATTTTGAATAGGAAAGTAATTACTGATTCATAGAGGGTAATTATTCATGAAAAAGTTAGTATTTTTATCAGCCAAATTGTTTTTAAAAATTATCGTCCAATTACCCATTCCAGGTATTTAGGAATTTTCTTCACTAACCAAATGCTCTCATTGAATTAACCTAAATTTCTTAGAAATATCAAAGGCTTTTTCTTGCATAAGGAAAATAGGTTTTTTGAGTTTTCTTATAGTAAGTTATTAATACATTTAAACTATATCTTCCAATTCCTATTATATTTATTAGTGACTTCAAATCTTTATTTTCTGAGTTTATCAGCTAATTCTTGTTTAAATTCGTGGCCGACCCTATTTCAGATACTTTATATATGTGAAGTTTCACAAAATCGTCCGTTATAGTATGCCCATAATGATTTAATTGTCTTTCGGTAAACAGATATCATTATGGACTTCACTTTGAGCTAACAATCCATCCCATTCAGGCAGTCGTTTGCAAAACCGCACTCAGTGGGAAAGTGGTAGATTGTAATTGATGGAGCCTACCGATTTTTTAATGCATATAAGGTACATAAAGGTCAAACTTACATACATAGATAATGGTCCGCGGGTAAAAAGGTCCACCACCGATATCTCAAAAACAAGTAAAGGTTAAGAATAATAGTTGAAAGTAGAGGGATGAAAGTGTATAACTAGCAATAACCTTGATTCTTTTAAGGCGTTGGTATCGGGAGATCAACGGCAATGTTTAAAAATCCATAACAAAAGTATTTTCTTTCGTTGTTAGTTTTTTTGGTTGTGAGCACTGTTGTTAAGTTCATTGAACCTTAATATAATTTTTGGGTATACGTTATTTTTTTGTTTTATAAGATGTAATGTTATAAAGTTTGATTCAACAGTTTTTTTATATAATCTCTATAAAAGCTCACACGTGGGTGGGGTTGAAAAGGACCAACTGAATCTTTACCAAGGCAAAGGTGTAAACAATAAAAAATAGTAACTAAAAAAGTAAATATAGTAAAAAAATGCAAATTTATAAGAGATAAATTAAATAAAATTAATTATATAAAATAAATAAATAAATAAAAATTTATATTAAATAAAAATAATTCCAAATCTGCTGATGAAATACCGGGTTAAGGTTATATACAGTGTTCTCTTTGTCAAAAATATGCCTATGAAATTTATATTTTGCATTAGATGAATAATGTAGCTGCTATTTTGTAAAATTTCTGTGAAACTAAAAATAAAACATTGATTCTATCTGCCTTCTGGTCGTTTCATTTTACCTCGCCTATGGGGTAATTTTTACCAGAAGTGCCAGATGACAGATTTTTGAAAAACATCAAAAACGCACATTTCTTCATAATTCAATAATTCAATAATGAATTATCTGGAAATTTTACTGAACATAGTCAGACAGTTATTTGTTTGATATGTGATTGGTTTGGTTTGTACAATATAATTGCTCAAATTCAAATTGGACCTTTGTGTCATGCCCTATGCTACTTAACATAAAAAGCGAACTATTATATTCAATAAAATTATATTCAATATATATATATATATATATATATATATATATATATATATCATTTTTATCAAAATGGTGTTTCTTGGATTTTATTAAGCCCAAGTTTTCATTAACTACATATGTACTTTCAATAGTTGTATTTGCTTAACGTGGCCAATCACTTTTTAGGTTCTCTCGTTTCTGATCTTATACAGTTTTTGAAAATAATCTTTTTCAACGAAATTTATTAATTTTGCACTTACACGAAATTATAAACACTGAACTATAATTTGCTTAATATCTACAATAACATTTTCATAGTTTCACTGTCAAAATACAACACTACAAAATGTATATTACAGTTACGAATTTTTAGTAGTCTGTGTTTATGTTGGAAATATGTAGATGAGATAGGAACTCAATGTTTCATGATCAAAACTAAATTTTGTATGTGTATAAGCCAGTGTTTGATATATCAAAACAAGAGCTTGTTTTGCTTTGTGTTTGTTTTCAACTTTGTTGATATTAAATATATTATTATTTATTTGTTCAATTATTGTTATTCATCGTATTGAAAATTTACAAAAGGGGCTTTTTTATAGTGATTTTCAAGTTACACCGTTTTTTCCGGAACGTATACACCGTGTAAAACGGGGGATAGGTGTTATAAAATCAACAAAGAATCATCGAATAAAATAATAAAAAATGCATTTATTATAGTCGAAATTTTCATCGTATTATGTTTTAAAATGACCATTCGGTTTGAATGGCCAAAAAAGTATTTGTTGAGATAGGTTCAAAGTGTTTAAGAAGTTCGTGATCTATCTGGATGCTGCCGAACTCTATTGAACACTTGCACTTTGCCGAAGGACCAGATATATTTAGTTGTTGGCTATATCAGACCGTTTGAAAGATAATAAGATGAATAAAAGATGATGAATAACTGTTTGATTATTGTGTATTTGAAATATTAAGACTTATAGATGATTAGATAGTTGAGGTTTGAATTAGATGTTTTGGATTTGAGTGTTAATTTACGACTGATCTTAGCTATATGAAATTTGGTTGATACTAAATTATGTAGATTTTATAATTTTATATATTTTTCTGATTGGCCCATTTTGTGGAGTTAAGGACACCCCATTACAATTTTGGAACCAATCAGTGGTTATTACATTTATCAACCGATCAGGTATTGGTTGATAAATTGCATGATACGAAGAATTTAAACTGGACACAGGTAGTGCGAATTTCTTGGAATTATAAGGATGATCTAGTTAGGGATAAAAATTCCAGGAAAAATGGATTACTGAATTTGCGACAGGATGCGTAATAATAAAAGGAATGAGGGTTTATTGTCGCTATCCTGCATGGAGATAATAAAATATAATAATTAGACCAGGGTTGGGGAATGACGCGTTAACATGCCCCCGGACTTAAAAAATTATGAGGAATTAATTATGAATATTTTTTAACGTTGCTTAATCTAGTTTTATGCCATTGCTTATAATAATGTTAATGTTTGAAAGTTTATAGATAGCACATGACATGTGATGATAATATTGATAATAGATTGATTAATGATAATGATAATGATTATGAATATAATGTTAGATTATTCACGGACACTTTACTAGAGTCTTTAAAATTGTCCAAATGTTCAAAATGATTGTATTGACACTTCACTAGAGTCGTTAAAATGTCTAAATGTTTCGCATGATTATTGATAATTGACACTTCACCACACTATAATTATTTAATGTTTCAGATAGTTTTTGATTATTCGGTAATACACAAATTGTTTTTTATGTTTAATATTGATCATTTTCACTGTTTCACAATGTAATCACACAAAAGTTAGTTATTAGATTTTACAATGTCTTTGTTTAATTTTGCTTTTACCACTCGAATGATGATGCCGTCCTTAGGGTGCAGATTTGTGATAATGCCTAATCGCGGTCGTAGTGGTTTTAGAATTTAATCGAGGAGTAGTACCATACTACCGAATTTAGCTTACAATAAGTTTTGATGCGTTTTTGTGCGTTTTCTTGCACAACCGCTTCTGATGATGTTGCCTTGTTCTCTGATGAAGTTGATAGCATATTGTCAGAGATTTCAAGCACGCAAGGATTTAGGATTGATGTTGGTTTGTCAATTAGGAAATGATAGAGGTTTGAAGGATTGTAATTATTTGGATTGAAACCTTGTAAAGATAATAGTCTAAGATTTAATATTGTTTCAATCTGTGTTAATGATTCGCGAGATTTGCTAGAGTTTGCGGTAAATTGTTTTAAAGCTGATATAAAAGATTCCGCGATCAAATCGTATATTACTTCGATGTCGATAGCTTTGGTGACAAAACACACAAACCAATATGTATATGCTTTATACTTTTTATGGACAAAGTTATGGCGATCTCTTAATATCATAAGATTGAATATTTGCACTGTTGCAGCTAAGATTGATTTTTTGTTAATTTTTTGATTTATAGTGATATTTTCAGAATTAAATTCAAACCCTGTCTTGGCTAAAGTTGTAATTGTTTTAACGCAGATATTAAGCCAAGTATTCTGATTGTTTAAAAGATTTTGATAGTTAGCATTAGAATAATTTACGTTGTATTTTGCTTGATTGTGTTTAGTAGTTAGATTTTGTTCATTTAAAATAAGTTTTTCTGTTGCATTGACTTTAGTTGATGAGTCAACGTCACAAAAGATGTTTTTAATAATATCGCTTTTTGGATATTGAGTAAGATTCTTATTTGTTACTTGTTTTATTTGATTATTGAATTCTGATAATGGTGCTGAGGTAGTGTCTTCATTACCGTAATTGATTTAATGTTGTTTTTAGGTTCAAGATGTTCAGCGTTATAATTAGCTTGATTTAAGTTAATTGTTAGATTTTGTTTATTTAAAACTAGTTCTTCTGTCGTATTAGCTTTAGTTGATAAGTTATGATTACAGAAGACGTTTTTAATAACATTGCTTTTTTGATATTGAGTAATATTCTCATTTGTTAATTGATTTATTATTTGATTATTAGAATCTAATAATAGTACCGACGTAGTTCCTCTTTTTGCCGTATCTGATTTAATGACGTTTATAGTTTCAGGATGCACAACGTTTTTAGATTTATTATTATTAGATTCATTGAGAGTTATTGATTCAGATGGAATCGAAATATAGTTGTTTAAAGTTTTTGTGTAATTGTTTACTATAATGGTTTTACTTTCGTACCGCGATTTTAGCAATTCCCAAACATTTATGTAGTTGTCCGCGGTAGCAGGTAAGAATCGATTATGTTACCTGCTTCGCCTTTCAAGCAAGATTTTAGGTAAGAATATTTTTGAGAATTGCTAATATTTGGGTCAATATGAATTGTATAGAATGGATTATAGAACTGTAACCAGTTAATATCTGTACCGTCGAAATGAGGTAAATTAATTACAGCAAATTTATTATTGTTTGTTTGATATGATTTGTCACCAAGGCCACTATTTGAGCTAGGATCTGTTTTAAATGTTTTAATAGTTGTATGTAAAATTGAACAGCATTTAGTATAAGTATCATTGAAATCGTAAAATTCTGTATCTATCAAAAAGTCAATGTACTCTTCGTCATCAAAATGATTTGCAATTTGAATTATTAATTCTTGAAAAGTATCCAAAGAAGGTTTTAGTATTTCTAATATTTGTTTAAGCTCTGATATATCTAACTTGCTACTCTCATTTTCTCTTATTCTTTTACAAAAGCTATGGATTTGCGTCAAACGAAATTTCATAAACTCTTTTTTGATATTTAAATTTTCTAAAGAATCCATATTAACACAGATCTACTACGCAAAATTCAAATAACGATAGGTAAAGATAATGAATAGGAAGGATTAAGAAAAAGGAGTGCTTAAATTAGACTGACCTTTGTGTTGTCGCGTCATGTGTCCGCAATCGTTCCTCATGAGCTGATTTGGATTCAGCTGTTGTTTCCTTGATAATGTGCTGCAGCTTTATTGTGCTATAATTATGCTGCTTCTTGTTGTTTCACGATAATACACAATGCACTTACACTGAGATTTATTGTTAATGTTGATGTTAGTTTGATTTAATTGTTTGAATTGTTGTTGATATAATCGTTGTTTAAATTTGATTTTAGATTAATATTCATGCGATGCAATGCATTATGTTAAAAGATGATTTAACTAATTACACTGTGCACTATAAGTTTTAGATTTTAGATTTTAGATTAATATTCATGCGATGCAATGCATTATGTTAAAAGATGATTTAACTAATTACACTGTGCACTATAAGTTTTAGATTTTAGATTTTAGATTAATATCCATGCGATGCAATGCATTATGTTAAAAGATGATTTAACTAATTACACTGTGCACTATAAGTTTTAGATTTTAGATTTTAGATTAATATTCATGCGATGCAATGCATTATGTTAAAATATGATTTAACTAATTACACTGTGCACTATAAGTTTTATATTTTAGATTTTAGATTAATGTTCATGCGTTGCAATGTATTATGTTAAAAGATGATTTAACTAATTACACTGTGCACTATGAGTTTTAGATTTTAGATTTTAGATAAAGGTTGTTAACTTAATATGCGATGCAATGTATTACACTAGAAGATAAAGATTTAAATAATACACTGTGCACTAAGTTTTAGATTTTAGATTTTAGATAAAGGTTCTTAACTTAATATGCGATGCAATGTATTACACTAGAAGATGAAGATTTAAATAATACACTGTGCACTAAGTTTTTAGATAAAGGTTTTTAACTTAATATGCGATGCAATGTATTACACTAGAAGATGAAGATTTAAATAATACACTGTGCACTAAGTTTTAGATTTAAGATTTAGGTTTAGTTTTAGGTTTTTTCTTTCACTTTCACTGGTTAATCCGGTTCGAATAGGACCAAAAAATGTTTAGTAAATGACCATTCGGTTTGAATGGCCAAAAAATGTATTTGTTGAGATAGGTTCAAAGTGTTTAAGAAGTTCGTGATCTATCTGGATGCTGCCGAACTCTATTGAACACTTGCACTTTGCCGAAGGACCAGATATATTTAGCTGTTGGCTATATCAGACCGTTTGAAAAGATAATAAAAGATGATGAATAAAAGATGATGAATAACTGTTTAATTATTGTATATTTGAAACATTAAGACTTATAGATGATTAGATAGTTGAGGTTTGAATTAGATGTTTTGGATTTGAGTGTTAATTTACGACTGATCTTAGCTATATGAAATTTTGGTTGATACTAAATTATGTAGATTTTATAATTTTATATATTTTTCTGATTGGCCCATTTTGTGGAGTTAAGGACACCCCATTACAATTTTGGAACCAATCAGTGGTTATTACATTTATCAACCGATCAGGTATTGGTTGATAAATTGCATGATACGAAGAATTTAAACTGGACACAGGTAGTGCGAATTTCTTGGAATTATAAGGATAATCTAGTTAGGGACAGGTGATAAAAATTCTAGGAAAAATGGATTACTGAATTTGCGACAGGATGCGTAATAATAAAAGGAATGAGGGTTTATTGTCGCTATCCTGCATGGAGATAATAAAATATAATAATTAGACCAGGGTTGGGGAATGAGGCGTTAACACTTATTAATCTGAATAAAACGAACAAAGGTGGTGATATCGCATATGTTATGCGAAGTGCATGAGTGATTGAGTCCGGTCGGACGTGATTATCGCATGGACCGAGTTCCGGCTCGAACCTCGAACGCTAATTCGTATGTATTTCATGCCCTCATGAGCCGTTTGACGAGGTCGGGTGTGTTATTCCAATCAGAAAATTGCTTAAACCGATATCGACATTGGGACAATTGACAAAATTGCGCTTCTCAATCATAAGAGCTGATATAAATAATATTAAAGTTCTTACCCAATCGTCGAATTAATCTTAATTTTAATCATACTTGTAAATTTGTATGTTGTGCAAACTATTTTCAAATATATGCATGTTTTGCTTGCGAGATATAATTACTGTTATATAAAACACAAAATTTAAATTATAATGTCATATTTTTGGAACTTCACCTCCATACACCGGGAATCGAGAATACCAAAAATTATGGTCAATTAATTGATATTGTAAAATTGCATCAAACAGCACATACCTACTGGGATAACTACTATATACAAATATATTTTATTAATATCAATGAAAATAGCTCATAGAATATAACTACTGTTCTGATTGTTATTAATAAAAGAAAAAAATATGGAATTCATGAAAACGTTCATGTTCCATTATTGACCTTTACCGAGAAGATTTTTAATTTATGATAATTTTGAAATAAATCTTATTGTTACTAATTTATAGAGTATTTAACTATTTGAATAAGAATCATTACTCTTGTTATCTTTATATACTGGACGACCGAAAAGTCAGTATTGACTTATATCACAATTATTGTAATCTAATATTGTATTTAATTATTTTATATTCATCAAAACTTTTGGTTTGCTAACTATTAATTTACCATTTTATTCTAAATTGTCGTTTTTAATATCAAAATTTGTTCTTACAAAATTATATAGAACAAGAATGAATGCTCCATGGTGTCAAGTTCTTGGACTCTTGTCGACAATGTGACATCGTGCAGTAGTGATGTCCATTTTCACTACCTATTTATTATTATTTATCATACATAGGACATGTGGAAAGTCAGTATTGACCTATGACACAGTTATTGTAATCTGATATTATTTTTAATTATTTCACATTCATTTTTGAACTTTTTATTTGGTAAGGGGGCATCCATTTATAACGTGGGGTTTGACAAAAAATCACGAAATATCGGTTGAGAGTATAGTAAGATATCATATGTATTTATTTTTCAACTGATTTTTTTTTTTCAAAACAATCTAAATTTAAAAAAAAAAATGAAAAGTTTTTCTCGTAACTAAAAAGATGTTTTGTGGGGTGTGAGGGTAATTTTGATTATTTACCATTTAATTTACCATTTTATTCTAAGTTGACGTTTGGAATATCATAATTTGTTTCTACAAAATTAAGAATGTTCTGCGAGTTTAACAAGATTTAACGACGTTTACTAATAAGCTCTAATACAGATTTATTCATCTGTTTGTCACTACCATTTGTCTCTTAAAATAAATGTAGCTTTCTGATATTTTCATTCAAAAACTTAATATTGTCTTTATAAAAAAAAATTAAAAAATATATAAAAATCTTCTTGTTACATATATTAATTTATGTGAAGCAAAAAATGGTAGTTTATCTAATTATAAGATGTTGCTTAATAAAATATGCATATATTCATAAACTGTTCATCTATATTTCTAAAAACGACTTGCAGTTATAAAATCGTTAAAGTGTTCATATTTTTTGCAAAAATATTCACTATATGGAATCAAAATATTGAATATAAATTCATCATTTAATACTGAACTCTCAATAATTTTAACTTTCAATATTTTTATTTTTAGGGTTACTGAATATACCATTGAACATATCGAAATTTCTTTCGTTACTAAAATATGTTCGCCACGTAGGATCGTGTCAAGTGTACATTGTATAAATCCATTAAGTTTTTATTATTGAGTTGTATTTATTTTTACAATGGCCATCAGTCTAAGTTTTTTATTTGTACTGACAACAATGAAGTTTTTATTATGAGCAAGTGTATAATCTTCTTGTCATTATTGTCACGTATCAGTTGCATCCAAATTAAAGATGGAGTTTGGCTGACACGTTTTTTATTTACAACATTGTAAGGCTTAAGCTGTAAGTTTAATTCTTAATATTTGATTCTTGTGTACAAGATCGAAAATTATTTTATTGAAGTTATAGATTCTGTATGTCATTTTTTCTACTTAAGTTTATTACAATTTTTTGAAGTTATAGTATTGTGAAAATTAATTAAATTATGAGGCTTTTCAAAACATGAACATGACATTGATACGAAAAACATCCTATTGTCAAATGATCAGTGTCATAAGTAAAAAGATTTAAAGATTCTGATTGAAAATATATTGGACAGAGCAAAAGGGTAGCTCAATAAATTGGATTAAAAATAATTTCTCTTGGTGCTATACGTCTCTTTTGTAACTGTAAGTTTGTTTTTATATCATTGAAAGTATATTTACATGTGTGAAATATATATCCTGCTATATTTATATATTTATAAATATAGCAAACATGATTCATAATGTATTGTTAGCACAACTGGAGTCATTTGAAAATGATAAATTCTGATATCAGTTACCACTAATAATAAAGAAACTGCGCATATATTATTTGGATTGACTAATATCAATATTAAACAATACTTGAAAAATAATTTGCTGTTGACAATATCGAAATGCAATCAAACATGTTGGTACGAGTATGTTAAGAAGAGCTAAATTGTTTTTAATAACAAATTTCTCAATTCTGACTATTTTAAACATTACAATTTTGAACAAAAAGCATAAGAAGTAGGATTCTCTTTTCTTCTGAGGATTCTATTAAAATACATAATATGATATGTACAACTATAACAATTGAGTTTTTTTTAATATTCATGAAAACATTAGTACAGAAATATATTCTCTACTTAAACGAATAATATATCATTTATTTATTTAAACTAATTTTGTTATTTGAAATTTGCTAAATAGAATTGAGGTAAATCTGGAATAGTCTACGGTTTCAAATTGAATAAAAGTTGTTTTAAAAATGAATGGATAATAGTTCATGATTTCAAATTAATTCAAATTGAATAAAAGTTGTTATAAAAATACATTATTTCAAATTATTATTATTAGTTTCTGATTTTAAATTCATATTTTTAAATTGAATAAAAGTTGTTAAAATACATGAGAAATTTGATGATGGATGTTAAGCAAATCTGTGTATGTTAAGAAAAAGTTTTTCATTAAATTCACATTTCGTAAACATGTTTAATAAGAAGTAACTACGCGAGCTTTAAAGCTTCAAGTTTTTGTACATACTTGTAGGTACTTTTGTGCATATCATATCGAAAATAAAATCATTCTGTTTAAGATAATTTTAAATTTTCATGACGCCTTGGCTAGACTAATTGTAAGTACCTTTACAATACTATATTGTGTTCTTGTCTTGTAATGCTGATTACCTGAAATCACGCCATTACCACTAGCTAACAACTAAAATTACAGCAATCGTTCGACGCAGCACGAATTAGAAATAAAACTCTAAATAAAAAAATGAACGAGATCCCATAAAAGAAATTCAAATCAAACGACGACAAAAACAAAAATAAAAAGGAAATCCGACTTGGTGAGGCTCCGTTTAAAAATTTACGACGTACTCTCTGTCAGATGTAGAGAACTACATATATTAGCTCGGACGGAGTATAAGTTAATAATATTTTCCACATTTTGCAATTTGAACCTAATAATCATATAACTAAGGCATTTGACAATTACTCTATCTATATGATTTATTGCTCTTAAAATGAAAAAAATATATGTATACTTCAAAAACGGTATGCTGATGATACTTACCATATATTTACTATATTGAGATGGCATGGATATATTTTTCATGTTTAAACATCAACATGGTATAGATATATTTCTTTATTTTGAGCAGTTATGATTCTCACCTATCGTTGGTCTTTCATTATTATAATTCATCCAATATTACTGATATATTTTTTATTTGCCGGTGAAGGGTTATTTTCACTTGGAAACATATTTTTGAGTTATATAGCAAACATCAATAAATGACATGCAGTAGATTGAATATTCCATTTTTATATTGTTTAACAATATATGAAAATTTAAAGGTTAAAATGTGTCTTCATGTAAATTCTAATAACTACCATTCTATGATAACCGCACGTATACTTGTTCTATACCGAATTAAATTATTTATTCAATTTCTATTTTTATCTCAATGAAATAATTTCCGTACGCCGGCCATAGGTTGCCAAAGTCTGTTTCCGTAGAATGGAACGGATGCTGAGTATCATTCACAAAAAGAATATAATTACAGGTTACAATATCTGATGTTATGATATTTTGCTGTGAGTACGTGGACCGATAAAAGATGCAGCTTCTTTGCTGGTGTTATTTATTAATTGGGATCATTTTATAAGTTAACTAGGTACGATTTATACATATATTGTTATTACAGATGAAAATTCTTGAAGATCTTAATAATGACATAAAACAAAATACTATATAATTGCACAGCAAATACATAGCTTTTTGACATTTTGTTATTACCAATTCATACGGAGATAGACCCGTAACATATCGTTACCCTAATATTTCTATTTTATCTGAGAACTGGCCCCTAAAATGGTACAGAGTTTGATATCTCTTCAACTATTTTTGTTCTTTATAACAAAGGCAAAATTTTTTAAACTTCTATCATCTATTACTAAATAAAATCTGAAAATTTTTGTTTCCATTGGAGTTTAAAAATGCCAGCAAGATTCTAAAAAGAACAAGTAAATTTTGCGAATATGTATATCGTTGAGAATAAAATATTTAGAAAATTTTATTAATAATGATCTAAATATGTGGAACAAATTGGATGAGAAGAAAACTGTGAGTGGACATGTCTTTTAGTTATTGAAATTATTATAAAAATATATTGAAAATAGAAACAAGTGTAAATTTTAATGTTTGCGTACCAAACGTTATTCCAGGACTAATAATTCGTTAAAACACTCAATATCAATAAAGTTAAAATCATGACTAATGGGCATATGAGGTCGCGACTCGCAACCACAATTTTAAGTTTGTCATAATGCACCTCTTCATGATTAGACATTATCAACACAAATGATTTGTCAAAACTATATTGTTTTTTAAACATAACAATAAAACCACGGATTCATCGTCTGTATTTGTTTTGTGTGATAATGTTTTAAAACATCCATATTGTCTTCATCAATCAATATCACGAAGCATTCCAAACACACATAACAGCATGACATTGGTGTCGAAGAATTTTAATGATTTGTTTTTGGTTTACATTCTTTTGTTGCATTTTATACACGAATCTAACATAATAAACAGTTCTCAATTTGCATTTGTAAACCCGCATGCTGGTAATCAAGTTCATTCATAAAAATACCGGTTTGGATAATCGATTAGTAAAAAGATTCACGAGTTTGATAGAAAAATTTATAGAAAATCTTTGGTAAAGATGTTCGATAATTACACATTTTTAACTATGTAAATTGATAATGAAATCTTTTACATGAGTTATCAGTTATCATTTTGAGTGTATTAGGTTCTCAACTAAGTAAGTGCAGATTTTTGTTGGAAAATCAAAGACATTCTTTTCATGGAACTAAATGACTTTATTTTGTATTGTTCATTTTGATCCAATGTATTGTTCAATGATTTGTTGTCATCTTACAAGATGCATCTTACTTTCATAAAACTTCTGGTTTTTATTAGCAAAAAACTGAATCAGGTACAATTTGACACCATCATAATCATTGAATTCTTTACCATTCAAAAAGTTTTGTAAAGAACGGAACAAAAACTAATCAGAAGGTGTGCGAGGGTCAGGACTATATGGATGGACGATATAGTGAAAGTGCCAAAATATCCCAAACAAGGTTCAATAATTTTTGCCAAGTGGACAAAGTTATGTGATGGCAATAATGGAATAAATCGCCTCGTCGATTTTTTAATTGGGATTTTTTTTAATTGGGTTATTTAATTTCGTTGGTTGTTCAATGTAAACATCAGAATTGATTGTTGGTAAAACGATTCCCTTGTAATCAACGTCAAATGCAGAACCAGATCGTTTCTCATCTTTGAATGAAAAATCACCAGTACGAAATTTGCAAACCAATTTGACCCTCGCCAAAAATTCGAATTATTTTTGTTAGAGAATCAAAGACATTTCTTTCATGGAACTAACTAACTTTATTTTATATTGCTCAATTTGATCAATGACTTTTTGTTATCTTACAAGCATCTTTCTTTCATAAAACTTCTTGTCTTTGTTAGCAAAAACCTGAATCAGATACAATTTGACACCATCACAATTACTGCATTTAAAAAGTTTTCTAAGAACAAACAAAAACTAATCAGAAAGTGTGCGAATGTCAGGACCATATGGATGGACCATATTGTGGAAATGCCAAAACATCTCAAAAAGGTTCAATAATTTTTGTCAAGTGGACTAAGTTATGTGATGGCAATAATGGAATAAATAACTTTGTCGATTTGGGTTGGGTCCAATGTTCAATGTAAACGTCAGAGTTGATCGTTCGGTTGGGTGGTAAAAGTAAAAGTAGGCAGTTTCCTCGTAATCAACTTCAATTGGGCGACCAGAGCCTTTTTCCTCTTTGAGTAAAAAATTGCCAAGACAACATTTTGCAAACCAATTTTGATAGCGTCGTTTTATTTAAACAATCTATTCGATTTACTATTCGGACATAAATTCCTTTGCTTTTAGATTGTAAATCAAATAAATAATCAGAAATTATTCAAACGGCCCCCGGCTTCCGTGGCGTCGGGTCGACGTCTCTCGTATCTCGTGGAGCGATGCTGAGTTCATGCAAGATATGCGCCGCTGTAGCGATTCCAATAAATTCTCATAACGGTTATATAATATAATGTATTTTTTTCACAAGACCAGTAGCATTGTACTGTTAAGCCATATTCGCAATGCACGTGGAACGTGTATTTATTATATTGTACAAATCACACATCTTGGTGCAGCGGAGATATTTTACTACCACGACAACCGATTTCACTTCCGAAGTATCAAGTATTGGAAATATCTTATGCACTGGTTGAATTTATTGTTAAGCATATCTGTATATATTTATCTATTTATAAGTTAAGATTGTTGTACTGTGTTTTTGAATTGTAAGATATAAGTGAATGGTAGAGATATGGTAGAGAACACGAAAAATCTTATCAAGAATGATGCTAAAATATTTGATCATATTATGTAGTTGGGGCTTCTTTGTGGTTGAGTATTTGGCTTTCCAAGTAGAAAGTTTCAGATTCAAAACTCAACCCGGAGAGCCTAATGTCAAGTCACATCTACTTTCACTTGAAACTATATTTCAAATTACGTTTTTCAGTGAAAATAATTCCTCTCCGTCATTGCTGCATCAAGCAAAAATTTATTAATATTTGATAGGTTTTGATAATAATTGTATATCAAACAAAAATAGGCCAATTGTATTGCTTCTAAAAAGCACTCACTCGTTAACAAATATCAACTTAACAGCTTATCACAGGACACGCTGATTGTCCTGTGATAACTTTATAAATTATAAATCTTATTACTTGTGTTCTGTTATTCACAAAACAGCATCATAAAATATAATGCTATTTTGTGAATAATATACATTACGTGGTACATACGTGGGTTCAATCGAACCTAAGTGGCCAGAGCGACTGGACCTGAATCAGAGGTCCCGGGTTAGATTCCGGGTTAAAAACCGTGGTTTTTATTTGGAAATATAGATAGCAATATGTTTTTAAGTGAACATAGCCTTCATCCGGTATTGCTGCGTCAATAAAATATTCATCTTATTACAGAAATTGTAATGATAAAAGTTATCACACATAGATGAGGCAACTGTTTGAGTTGCAATCTGTAAAAAAGAGGTAGTATCAAGTCAAATCAGCCC
>NW_020538146.1:0-20304 GCF_003426905.1 Ctenocephalides felis
TCATTCTAGGGAACACGCGCGTCATCTATAATTTAACACCTGTCTTCATTAACCCTTTCTCTACTAGCGTCGCCTATAGGCTACATCTTCTCGCTTGACGAGTTGTGTGTACGAGTGTTATCTATAGTTGAATTATTAAGAAGTCTTATTTGTTATTGCAATATTTAAATCTTTAGAAGAGAAATTTTTAATTTTTTAAAATATATATTTTATTGATAACTTCTAAAATTATTAGTACTTTTAAAATATTTGCGGACAAATACTTGAACACTTAAGCTAGTTTCGTTCAAGTGTCATTTCAGCGAAAAAACTACAAAGCAACAGGGGTTAACAGTATCCATAAGGTTTGTTTTTGAATTTACTACAAATATTTTTTTTATTTATTTTTCATAGCAAGCTATACGAAGTACATTATAGCAAGAAAGTTTCTAGTCAATAACCGCCTTGTGCTAAATTTCAAATTACATTATTGGGCCAGATGTTCCTCATTTCGAATCACACTACTAAATTTAATTCATCATAATAGATTTTTTTAATATAAATAGAATAATATAAATAGACTTTAGTTTCTACCAAAATCTTTGCTATACCCATGTTCCCAACACATTTTCTTGACAGAATTCTCTGAAGTATTACTTCTGTTCGTTATTATATTCGTCTTCATTTTTATTATTATGTTTTGTATTCTTTTTGCATTATTTATTTTCCATCAACAAATGTAAATTGAACGCAGACTATGGTAGATTTTCAATTCGTTGTCTCTTCAGGCTACTAACAATAAGATATGATAGTTATTCATCATCACTTTATTGTTGGTTTATTGTTACAAGACTTGTTTGAAGAAATTATGCTGTCATTGTTTTTGATTGTTTGTAGTAAAGTATCGTTTTTGCAGTAAAGGAGTATAATTGTTACGGCGTTTCTTAACTGTGTTTTTATTTACGAACTAAAAATTGTTTTTGAAGACATGCGAAAAGGTAAAATACTTACTTAATAATGGTTAAGGAGGAGTATGCAAGCGCTGGCAATTTAATATGAAATTTATATAATAGCTATAAAGCTCCAATTGATTCTACGTTTTAGTTAGAAAACGTTTGTATGAGAAAAAGAAAAGGGCTGTTTTTAGGGTTTTCCTGGCAATTATTCGATTTTCTCTCGTCGTTAAAACCATCCTTGGACATCAACAAAAATTAAAAAAAAAACGGCGCCAAATTGACTAATCATTGTTGCGTTATGCGCTTACCAACACATTTGGCGATCCATTTTTATATATAAGATGATATATATGTAGTTAATGAAAACTGCACTGAGAGCCTAAAAAATATGTACGGTTATTATCTCTTCCAAATTTTTCTCAGTAAATAAATCAAATTGTAATATTGTTTTCCTGTTAAGAGTTTTAATAATTTTGTAAGAGAAAAATCAAAATAAATACTAATTTTAAAATTAAATTAAGAATCTATGAATTTCCTCACAAAATAAATACTAATTTCTGAAATTAAATTAGAAATATGTGATGTACCACAATTTTTTGATGAATTTCCTACTTTATTTGAAATAACATCTTTCGAAAAAAATTGATTCATTTCTATGCTTTACATGAATTATTTTTTTAGTTCTGATTTAATATTCCTTCAACGACATAACAATAAGTACCTTTTGATCTTGATTCGAGTAATAAATAATAGGTCATTTTCATAGTAATAAATTATATATAAAAATAAATCAAATTTTGTTTAAAATATATAATATTAATTAAGCTTGTTTTTTTAATGTGCATTTCAACAGTTTTATATATATACTCGCTACAATACAAAATAAATTTGTCAGTTAATTAAAAGTGCATATAAATTGAAATTAAATGCACAGAATCATATGGTCATGTCATACACATAAGTTTATATTGTTGTATGATTTTAAGCAATTTGAAGTATATTTAACAATAGTATCAAACTGAAATTCATTGCATATTATTCATGTCCACTTCACACATTATATATATATATATATATATATATATATATATATAATATAATGGGGAGCCCGAAGGCTTCCTCGTGAGTTGAGCTAAACTCTAAATCAATTATAAGATTCTATGAGAGATTTTCCGTCGCTTCTCACACCGTTGAGGTAGTGTGGGTTTTCATTGCAAATAAACAAATATAAAATTATTTTTCATTGATATTTAATATAACAGTTTAATCAGGGGCGTAGCGTGCCTTGGCGGGGCCCGTATCAAATTTGTTTGGGGGCCCCCTCAAGAAGAATTTTTTTCACAAATATAAAAAAAATAGAATCAAAAGAATATTTATTCATCATTCTTATTATTTAACTATCTAATTTTCTCTCATTTTCTGATTTTTTTACAAATGATTCCAGAATATATTCACTTTCTTTTAATCTTTTTGAAAAATTAAATTATTTAATGATCTTTAAATTGTATAAAGATTTTGTCATTAGGAACATATAAGTCTGGTAGACATTTCTGTCCTAAAATTTTTACGTAATTTTTAATTAGTTTCAATTTTAAACATTATTTTAGCGATTGTAACTGAAAGAGAAAATGCATGCTGCTATTTCGTTGGGAAAACTGGATGCAAGCCTAATGCATCTATCACATTTCTTAAATTTTTGAATTCACCACCATTCGCCATCAATTGGTCATGATTCTGTGAAAAATTTTAATTGTATTTCTTTACTGTAATTCAGTCGACAGATTTCCGGAAACGTTTATTAATTCTCCATTTTAAAAGACAAATGTAACTATTTACGTCGCAAAGTTTTTGAAATCTTTATTTGGTTTGTGAAACAGCAATAGTGTACACTAAAATAAGATTTCGGGTCCAAAATTTTCTCATCTTGTGATAACTCATAATAATAACGCTTCATTATCTTTTGTCTTTTGTTCTTGGAAATAGTTATTGCAATCTATCTTTTTTGCAAAATATTTCGACTTCTTTAGTAAAATAATTCACTAAAGTTTCATGTTTTAATTTACACAGTCTATTCAAAAGATTCCTTAATAAAATGCTAGTTTTTTATAAGTCATTTCTGTCAAATTGTGAAATTCTAGAAATAAATTCTCTTAAAGCTTACATGTTGGAGTTTAATACCTCTCGATAACAAAAGAAAATGCAAACTACGTTACAGTTATTCAATTAAAAAAAATATGATTGTTTTGCTTCCTTATTGTGCTCGTTGGGCCTTGGCTCGGGGGCCCCGTATCTTTGATACGGCTGATACGGCGGTAGTTACGCCCCTGAGTTTAATAGCAATATACTTAGTTTGGGGAATCTTAAAGCAATTGCAGATGGCAAATGTTAATAGTGAAACTAATTGCATAATTCTCCTCTAATTCGTTTCAGTGACAATCAATCTTTGTCATTATCATGCTACTTTGTGAAAGTAATCCTTGACTTTGTATGCAAATATGAAAATATTACTTTCTGAATATCTTTCATCGGACTTATAAACATGGGTGCGCACGGAAACGAAGTTCCTTGTCCCGCGGGATAAACAGAGAAAGGTGTTCGCTTTTTGTCCTTTTCGAAACGTGGCGGACCATATCGACCCGTCTGGATAAAGCAGGGTTAATAAAAGTTACACGAAACTGGGTCAACAAATAATAAATGCATAAATATTTTTTTGTAAATACTTTTAATTACAATCAGTCATAGTAATTTTTAGACATCAGTAATTCTATTTATATAATATCTTTTTCGAATGGATGGCAAGCCAGTAGTTCGCCAATCCAGTCTTGGCCAAAATTTGACTAACAACTATACTCGAAACTTTTGTTAACATTTTTCTGATTTTATATGCTATACCCACGAGAGACGATTTACACTTGAGATTATATGTGGGATCTATAACCTTAAGTGAAAATTTAACATCAAAGCTGCATGAATAACATAAACATGAATAAATCATACCAAATATAAGGTGTAAATCAATAAAGTTAAATCATAGGAATGTTTATTATTATAAGGAAGTAAACTTTACTTTATGTATTTCATAGATTTCTGTCAATTTTTTGATTGTTCTATAATAAATAAAATTAATAGATTCTGAAAATGTAAAATATTGGTCGATTTTTTCAGTAATTCCATATATTTTTCTCAAAACTGATGAAAAGATCTAAAAATAATTTATCAAAGCGCTTACTAGTAGTAATAATTTTGTGAAAATAAATGCTAGAAATGGATTCCTCAGCTCCAAAAAGCACCTTTTTACATATCTGAGAAAGAAACAATTAATCTATTATATAAAAATAAGTCAGGTTTTTCTTCCTGACGATATAACTCCAGAACGCACGAACTTATTTCGACCATTTTGCATTCGTTGGAATGGTCTCGGACTCCGTGAGGTTTATAGCAAAGGAAATTGAAGAAAGATTTCAACAGAATAATATTTACATTAGTTTACAAACTAATATTTTTTGTTTGACAGCTACTCATTGTTCTCTGCTCAGTTAATTTCATGTGACAAACCGGCATTGTGTTCACTGTGAAATTGTGCAAAAAAGTAAAAAATAAGTTATTCGTTTCCTAACATTTCAATTGGAAACCATTAAATCAATCACGTGTATTGTGCAAATTTTATACATAAGATGAAACCATCTGCTGGTGAAACGGATTTCGCCCGGTTCGCTAGTTGCTTATAAAACAATACCATAGTTGATACTTAAATTTAGAGAAAGATCTATATGCTATACTATATAATAAGCTTTATAAAACTTTACTATAAACTAAAACTATATTTCGCTAGCTCAAAATTCACTTTCGAGCTATAGTTTTTCGACAGTTTCTTGAAAAAGCTCGCAAAAAAATTGCAAAGTGGCCCCGGGATAAAACTATTTACTATACTATACTATAACCCGGTAATTTATTCGGTCCCATTCCTATGTAGAGTCAACTCGTCTTTAACGCGGTGCTCTGCTAACACGCTTTTTATATTACGCGAAACTGAAATTGTGGCATCCCTCCTATATCGCGGTACTCCTATACCGTTGTTTTAATTCAAGAAGTCATAAGGAAGCTATTGTAAAAGGTTTTAATATGTTATACTATGGACTATTTAATCTTTTACATATGTTTTAATAATGTTAAGAATGACAGGAAAATCATAGCTGTTTACAATATCGGGTTTAGTAGTGTCAGAGGTCTTCCAGCGCATTAACTTCTCTAATTCATCTTTTGCTTGAAAAAATTTTTGTTGGAAAACAGTTTTCAGTTTTTGTTAAAATATTTGATCGTTACCTTATTGAACTTTTACCAAATCCTTACATGAAATTTTGAGCACAATAAAAATAATTAATATTTTTTATCGTATCCTGTATAAGAATGCGTTAAATAAATTTAAAAAAATATTAATAAACCTGCCTTTGTGTTTATTCTGAATTAATATTTTAAATTTATTTTAAAAATAACCTGAATATGTAACATCGATTAAGCACTGCCACAACCCATGTGTTGCTTTACTTTAGAAGCCGGTGTAGATTTACAACTATGGGAAATATTATCCGGATATAAATACACACACACATATATATATATATATATATATATATATATATATATATATATATATATATATTTACTGATCCTTCTATTTCGTTATAGCAATAGGGAAGAAAGGAGATTAGCCGCGTGCTTAAAATTATTGCCGTGAATTCTACGCCGAACTTTGTAAGTTCTAACGTGCGTGTAAAACGAAACTGAGCAATTGGCATGTAAATAAAATCCATTTATAAAAGCCAGGGGTCCCGATTATCGCAAAGGGAACCATAAACAAACGACGAAACGATTTGTGTTTTTCTTTCATCAAAGATCGGATTACATTTTTATATTCGCAAGAAGTGTTGCGTTTATTATATAAAGTATCATTGTATCTTATTACAGAGAAGTATGACATCTTAAACATACATTTGTACACAAAAAAGAATTTTGATTAGATAAAATTTTTTAAAAGAACGTACATTTGATTTGCTGCTTAGTATTGTTGCATTTTTAACCCTTTCCACTCGCGAATTCCGAGATTAATTTGTATTTTGCAGCTTTGCACTTTCCTGGGGCATACTACATCTGACCACTGAAGTGTGAAGGGCAATAGGTTAATTTAAAAAATAGTTCTATAAGCTTTGAATAGATATTAATTATTGGTTCTGTTCTTGATATGTAAAAACAAAAACTTTTTAAGATTTATTGATTTTATTTTAAATTGTAACTTACATTATTGGGTGTTAATATTTTTAATCTGTACTTGTTGGCGGTTCAAACATAACTAACCCCCTCTCCATAATAATCAGTTTTAACCTGATTCGACTCTTATTGTCGAATAAGGGTCGATTTATAAAAGTTTTATATAAATGTTGCCAACATACGAGATTAAATTATAAACATATTTTAATGAAAATGTGTTACACATAAAATATTATAATAAATACATAATAGTTCTTAACAGCTTATATTGTTATGACTTTTTTAATTATGTAGCTTTATAGATGACAACCGAACCAACATGCCTGTATCTATGTACGTGGTTATGAAATTTATTAAAATTCTCCTTCGATACTTCAGGCTGTTGGGTTATGATTTAACCCTTGTAGCTGTATTAAACACTGATTTGTTTGTATATTATGTATTTGTTGCAGTTCTAATTACAATCACTGATTTGTTACTAAGTTATAATGAAAGAAGATATATTTATTTATTATTTACTATACATGTTGTTTCGCGGACTTTATCTTTAGAAGTGAACAACTAGTTCAATTAAAACATCTCCGCTACCAGGGGTAGCAGCTATTCCGTGTAAAGCTTAATGCCCTGAAGGTTGTCACCTTCATGGCCAATATAATAAAACGAAAATACGTCCAAACAATGCTTTTTTCTTTTTCATGGCTGGATTGGATGTAATGCCAAAAAAATTTTTATTTTCATTTGAAAACATATTTTTATCTATAACATTTTCAAGTGAAAACCGATTCAGGCTGTCCAAAAAGGAAAGCCTATAGTTCTAACCACTACTCCATAGGTGATCCCGACTGGCTCCATGAATAAAATTAAAATCTCAATATCACCACCAACGATTGCAATTCTATATCTAAAATGATTTAATGTTTTCTTTGAATGGGTTTCAGTCACATCCGCATTATATAGGTGAATATATAACTATTCAAATAAGCTTCTGGTGTTTATACCCGTCGATGCCAATCTGCATATTGAATGCATATGTGTCAATTCGTTCACGACTGGCTGCTCGACTGGCTATTGTATTTTCAATATTACTTCCATTACTCATACACTCTGGCCCATATATCTGATAATACATGCATTGTCATATTGCAATACTATTCTTGAATTCGTATCTTGCATTTTATTAAGAACTGGGGTTGAGTAACCGCTTATCTTGCATTAGAACAAGCCTTGTTCATCGTTCATCAAAAGCTTGGAGAGTAGAGACTAGATAGTGGTGACCCAGTCTGGGATAAATATTATAAATCAAGCATTGAAGACTGTGAAACATGAGTAATGAAATATATGCAAATTTTAAATATCACCAAGAGGATCACGTGATATCTGTACATAAATTGACTCAGATTTTTTATACTATTTCTGTATCATAAACTAAACGAGCAAAACAAACGATTTTATCCCGATAACTTTTATAATATTTTATATAATATATACAATTCTCGAGCAGCCCTCCAAAGGCGTAAGTGCATATTTTACATTTGCTACACATGTAAAAATCGACTATAATCATATAATTTAAGAGGAGTGGTTTAGTGCGTCTGGCCTTGGGGGTCCTTTGACATGGTGCATTTTTATGCGTGGGCGTCATATGATGTTGGCAACGCGACTCCACGATTCAATTTTCAAAGGAACACATGACACGGATGAATTATTTTATGATTTATTTTCATTATGATTCGGTTACAACGCGGCGACGAAATCTAATTCCAAATTCAAATTTTTACCATGTAGACCCTTGATATAACAATTTTTAAATCGTTACTTAAGATTAAACTTGGCACATGCATACAAAAAGAGTATGTGATAAATAAACTTAAAAAGTTTTCTTTTTTACTTACTCGGGAAGGGTTTGTTCAATAAACTACCAAAATTTAATTTATGTTTCAAGTTATGTATTTGCCTTTACTTTTTGCAAATTTATGTGTCGTGTTTCTGCCAGGTTTTGCAGATGTGCTTGCTATAAGTTTTTTTGGAGGTTTCTGTTATAAAGCTTCACTTATTTTAAATATAGTGCAGTAAACGGAGCGTTTTAGGTCTGAATTTTTTTACTGTGCTCCGAATTGAATGAAATTTTGGAATTATGTTCATCTTACCATCAAGTTCAAAAGTGAAAACAATTCGGGTTGCGCCATCACCCCCCGGGGGGATGACACCCCCTCTCAATTGTGTAATTACATTCTTTCAAAATAACGTCTGAAATCGATAGAAGAACTAATTATAAGAAAAAAATGTCTTCTATAGTTTTTCTAAAAAACTAATACTTTTCAAGTTACTGGCCACTAAAGATTCATATATTTTTGGCGTTTTTCTTCGTTTTTTTGTAAATATCTCCTAAAATATACATTTTAACGGAAATCATGTAATGAACAAAATAATGTCAATAAAAATCTTAATAAATCGGCATTACATAAAGTGTTCTAGGAAAAATATTAAGCAAGATTTTATAAAAACTTTTTTTTTCCAATTTGCGCGGCCGCGCAGTCTTTAAACATTCATAACTCTGTCAATTTTTGTGTGAAAGAAAAATAATAAAAAACAAAAATAAGCCAGAAAGATCCCTTTTACTTTTATCTATATGCTTTTATACGTATCTTTTATTCTTTTTGAGATATAATGAAAATAATTTCGATTTAAAAAAAAAAATGGAAGAAAAAGTTTTTATAAAATCGTGAGTTTTCTGAAAATAGTTTGTACTAAAGTAGTGAATCTGCTGGAATCTATCAAGATATCTATAGTGAAGTGAATTCTAGATGCAATGTGAATTACTTTAATTCTGGTGGAAATGGCGCTCATTAAACCATATGATTTGAAAGAAAAAAACTTCGTATATGCTTCTTATTTGCATGATAGCTCACTCATTTTACACGCAAAAAACTTGTAACAGCACTCATTTTAAAGCTTATGTTGAGCACTATAAAACCCAATTTCACCGAAATGCATAAAATGTAAAACCTCGACACTAGATGGCTTTGAATACAACAATTAAATCTTGAACGAAATAAAAAACGACTTTGCTCTTTCAAATCTTGCTTAATATTTTTTCTAGAACACTTTATGTAATGCCGATTTATTAAGATTTTTATTGACATTATTTTGTTCATTACATGATTTCCGTTAAAATGTATATTTTAGGAGATATTTGCAAAAAAACGAAGAAAAACGTCAAAAATATATGAATATTTAGTGGCCAGTAACTTGAAAAGTATTAGTTTTTTTGAAAAACTATAGAAGACATTTTTTTCTTATAATTAGTTCTTCTATCGATTTCCGACGTTATTTTGAAAAAATGTAATTACACAATTGAGAGGGGGTGTTATCCCCCCGGGGGGTGATGGCGCAACCCGAATTGTTTTCACTTTTGAACTTGAGGGTAAGATGAACCTAATTCCAAAATTTCATTCAATTCGGAGCACAGTAAAAAAATTCAGAGGTTATACCCTTTTTTCCTCTCCGTTTACTGCACTAATATTTGGATTGGCGATTCTCGAAATGTTCTACATGGGTGCCAAGGGATTCATGACAATATTTAGGAGGTTCACGTACTAAAAAAAATCTATGGTCTTCGAAATAAAAATGGGGGTCCATGGTAGTGCTTCACGATATATCACGGTAATATCTATTTACAATATCTAGTCATATATTACAACTACAAATAAAAAAGTCATATACAACATTTATAAATAAAACTAAAAGATAAACTAGAGGTGTATGACATCGTGCCTTGAGGCAAATTGCTGGAACTTACCGTACTGAATCACAATTTTGAAAATCTTAATTATTTTAGATTGAAATTTATTTCTGGAAATTAACAAAAAAAATGTTTTTACCAAAACAATCGTTTCGTCAACACAAGCAGAATGTTTTTTGAATCATTCAAATCGGATGCTCATATCTCTCAAAAACTGCATTTTTGCACATTAAGCTCTGTATCTCCGAAACCGCTGGACTTGCATTTGCCAAAAACTAATCACCTCTTCTCCCCGTCATTACGAATTGAATGCTTTTTGGGTCATTTGAATCGGATGCTCCGTTCTCTCAAAAACTCGATTTCTATTTTCTGCAGTCTTTGCTCCGTAACACCAAATCGGCTGGACCGATGTTTGCCAAAAACCAATCAGCACATCTTCCTAACAATAGGAATCGAATGTTTTTTATATCATTCAAATCGATTTATTCGTGCGCCCGAAAACGTGTACGAAAAATTGTATCCATACATACATATACACACACAATCCAATTTTTCTAAAGTATGCCAAAATTTCAGAAACATGCAAATCGTAGAAATATGCAAAAAATTTCAATTTCGATTGCTGGGCGAATACAATAACTTACCCTACGGGAAGTTATTTACCTTACGGGAAGTTAATAAAAATATTGTTTTGTTTTATAAAAATGTGTAAGCTGTAGCAAATGTGAAAGGTCGCAAAATAGTTGATATTTTCTATTTGCTGATTATTGAAAGTCTTGGCAATATTCTTTGCGCTTTTTGAGACTGTATAATATTTTTTATAGTTTTAAAATAAACAGTAAAAAGGTTTAGGAAAATTACTATTTTCCTGGAAAACGATATAGACTGGGCATCATTAGCTGGAAGATGTAAGATTAAACCTTACAAAATTGTTGCAAAATATTGATAACTAAATATTTTAGTTCATGGTTTTGTTCTTGATTTGTATTCAATTAATAAATGTATGAAATATAAAAATTAAATATTTAATAATAAACTTTAGTACAGTTAAAAATTTATATCAGAAGATCGATGTTAGTATCAGTAAATAGGGGTTCAAACCCAAGAGGTCCAAGACACAAAACAGTTTGAAAACCTATGGTTTGGAGCAGTGATCGGGAAACCGGGGTAAATTGTTCCAATTTGGGAAAAAATTGATTTCTTGGGGTAAAAAGTATGTATTTTTAATTGATATTCACTGAATTTTCTATATAGTTGTACAGGGGTAAGCTCTCTTTTACATGGGGTAGTATCAACTTAGACAAAAATATTTTAAGTAATGATTAAAAAAAGTTCCTTGACCTATCGTTTAGAGGTACATATACACTTTAAATATCTCTAAAAACTTACACAAAAACTTTGCAAGAAATTAGATTAAAACATATTTCATTACTACGTTTACCATATATCTATCCACGTAATCCTAAAAGCTTTTATTTAACCTTTTTTAAAAAAATCAATGCTTGAAAAAATACACACATATATGTAACTAAAGGTCAATGATACATTCTCATCTCAATCTAAACCTCTAACCACTCCTTTCCTTTTAAATACAAATTGATTTACAGCGGTCGCTCTATTTGAAAGCCATCATAAATCTGATCGTTTGTTTGTTAATGCTAATTTTGTTAACAAAGTAAATACTACGTACAAAACGTTTCTCTACATATAACCATATGTTTTCCACATTCGACAACCGGTTAGTTTCCTTTTAAATCCCCGTTGTTTACGCGCAGTGTGATTGGTGATAGGTAAACAATCGAAAAGAAACAAATGCGCCCGAAACAGATAGAACTAGCTTTGCTTTGTTAGTTCTGAGTTCCCTAAATGTAAATATTTGTTTTGGGTCTAAAAATAGTAAGTACGCTTCCTGCATGTGCTGCGGTAATATTATGCGGATATTCGATTTCTTAGTCATTTACGACTATTTTATGATTTTTCCTTATGCCTTATAGGTCGGTCGGGTTGGGCACTTGTAGGATGTATTAAAAGAACTAGATAAACATCATTTTTATTATATTACTACTATTACGAGCTTAGCTCCTTGGGAGCTTCGAGTGGTTAGGTTCAAGTTTAGTGTCGTGCTTTACGATTTAATATTATTACTTGCAGTCCTGATAGCAGTCAATTATTTCTCGTATAGTTAAAATTAATTAATGGTAAATAAACAATGCGTTTAATTTATTTAAAACTGTTTATGACTGTTCATCAGAAAATTTTATTTTCATTAGAAATAGCATATACCTTGCCATGGCACTTTGGTAAGGACATGGATTCACAAGGACAATAGTAGTGATATCAGATTTTTACTTAAAATTAATAGATCTCAATTATGATATTGGGCTTTGGGATAGCTCGTGAATTAGTGGTTTCACCTTTGGGGATTCAGTCAAAAGTTTTAGGTTTAATACCTGCCTCAGGGGTAGATCCCGCTTTGAGCAGCCTACTGTCAAGCAGTACAACGGTTTTCTCTTGGAAATATAGATAGCAATATGTTTCCAGGTAAAAATAGCCCATATTCGGCATAGGTAAGCGGTTAAGAGCGACGGGACTTGTTTCAGAGGTCCCGGGTTCGATACCCACTTCGAGCAGCCTGTTGTCAAGCGGTAGTGATAACGGTTTTCTCTTGGAAATAAAGATAGCAATATGCTTCCAATCTAAAAATAGCCCATATTCGGCATTGCTGCATCAATTAATATTTACCCTATTACAGAAATTATAATAAAAAAAAATATCACAAAGAGATAGAACAACTATTTTGGTTGCCATCTGTAGAACCGACTAAAATTAAGTCAAATTAGCCCAAAAGCTTATAGGATACCTATGTTCTAATTGTTGTTCAAAAATAATATGTGAACTTGACAATATAAAAAGCAATATATTTTCAACTGAGAATAGCACATTCCTTACATTACTACACCGATAAAAAGTTAATTAATATTATAGAAATTGTAATAATAAATGTGATAAAATAGAGATAGACTAACCACTTGAGTTGCCTTTCAAAAAAGCAAATTTAGGACCCTTAAATTCTGGTCGCTGTTCAAATAAGAAACATAAGCATATAATGATTATCCATAAAATATATATCATAAAAATTAACATTAGTAGGGGTTCATATAAATTGAAATTTCATTAAATTATATGAATTTTATTAAATTGTATGATGTGTAATTAAAATTTATCAGTTTCGTGTACTTTAGACCATTTTTATAAATTTATCATTATATAGGATAATATAATATTAAGCAGAATTACAGCTTTTAACATCAAAAGCGTCAGAGCGGATTCAATCAAATTAGTAATTGAACTTAGTGGTTATAATGTGTGCAAAATTGTATTCATAACTTCAGCCACTTTCTCTAAGTATTTACTAAAATAAACTAGCTGTAAGTGGAATTCTGTCTTAAGGCAATTAGGGCATCGTGCCTTAAGGCAAATTGCTGGAACTTCCCGTACCAAAAATTATTATTTTTTTAAAAACGATTAACATTTTTGGAAAAAATTTACTTCGAAATAATTAGATTTTTGAGAAACTAGGAATATGACAAAAAATTACTTTTTTTTGAAAAAAAAAATTATTTGAAAAAAAAAATTTTTTTTTGAAAGAAAAATTTTTTTTTTGAAAACAAACTATTTTTTTGAAAAGAAAAATGTTTTCTTCATTTTGACATATTTTGGAAATTCTGAACTTTTTTTCAAAGCAATCGTACTGCTTGAACTGCATAGAGACGAATTGTCACAGCGCAAGTGCCGCGCCGCCGTCTAACGCATAAACATTGGTACGGAACCCATAGAAATGTAAAAAAAAAATATACTTATTCTTAAAATTTCTATACAATATCTGATAATTTGATGTGCATATGTCTAATCATCATTTTTAACCGCCAAATGGCATTTTTTTTTACTTTTTTCATTAGATCTCCGAAACCGCTAGACCTGCCTTCATGAAAATTTGATCAACTCTTCATCTTGCCAATATAAGTAAAATGTTTTTTGAATTATTCAAATCCGACGCTCCGTTCTCTTAAAAACTGAGTTACCGTTTTCGGCACTTTTTGCCCCGTATCTTCGGAACGGCTAGACCTAACTTCGCCAAAAACTAATCAGCACGTCTCCTTATCAGTACGAATCGAATGTTTTTTGAATTATTCAAATCGGTTGATCCGTGTTCCCGAAATCGTCGACGAAAATTTGTATCCGCACATACATACACACACATACATACATACATACACACACACACACACACACACACATACATCCATTTTTTCTAAGGTATGCCAAAATGTTCAGAAACCTCTGAAACGTAAAGATATATAAAAATTTTCATTTTCGATTTTTTTGCGATTACTATAACTTACCCTACGGGAAGTTAAAAAACATAAAAATTCTCAATTACCTGCGACTTTAGATACTCTGACCTAGAAGTGTAAGTCAAATCTAATGTCTGATGAGATGAAATACTTATTTCTATATTTTCTATAGTAGTCAACTTATACGACTACTTCAAAGTTCAAAAAGGAATGAATATCAGGGTAATTTTTGAAACATGAGGTAAAGCGACACAACCGACTATTTTCTATATAAATAAAATTCATTGGTGAATAAAATTGAACTGCAAACGTTTTTTATATATTTTCAATATGTAATTCAATAGAGTGTATTGGAAACATTTCAATTGGATTGGGCCATCAGCATATATTTCAAATTCCAAGTTGTATGTATTTTACCATGCCACCATATTTTCATTCAGAAAAACTTATTTATTCATGTCTTTAACTTATTATTCTTTTTCTTTTAAAATATGCTTTTAGGATGCTCTGAATAAACTAATAATAAGAAAGTAAAATATTTTTATTGCAAACGTGTTATGAATTAGGGGTTCCAACCGTTTATTATAATGTTATAAAGTTTATGGTCTTTTTCCTACATTTACCTATATTGACAAGGAACTGGTTATTTATTACTAATGACTACTGTGCTTTAATTTTGAAAAAAAGTATGTTGAACCAAAATTCTCGGAAATTTAATGAGTTATAGCATTTAAAATACATCAAGCAATCTTGATCTTGTTGAATTTCAAGCCCAATTCTGAAACTTCTTACAAACATAAGAAACTAATTGTAAAATTGCAAACACAAATTTTCAAAATATGAACGCATTTCTTTCTTGAAAATCTTACCAAATCCAGGAAACATTTCTTATCATGTTACCCCATATCGATCACATATTCCTGTTTTTTGTGATAAGGCTTCTTCCAGTTCCCTAACAAGATTACTTATCCTAATCCATAGTCACAGGCTTCATGGTCTATTTAATATTACAATATCACTGAATCATTCATTCAGACATGTGAGGCCGGGCACGTCCCAAATTCCTATTCGGGAATTTGTAACACAACTTCTAAATAGGTGCATCACGACATAAAATAATAATCACATGAATCATGGGCGCTCCATAGTTAATAAAAAATATGTTTACATCAAATATCGTGCTTTAGAATGATTCCCTGTAATCTGATGTATGACAGATGAGAATAATCTATGATCTGTACGTGAGGTATTAAAGTATTCGGTATCAATAAAACTTGGATAGTGCGGGTGCTGGTATAGATTTTACTCAAAAGTTATTGAATTATTATGGATATTAACATAAAATATATACTCAATAATGTGTAAATATTTTGTGGATTATTATGAAATTGTGTTAGGTGTTCCATAATACTATTAAGGGACCGATTCTACCGCATAACAGAACAAATGTTATGGCAAGACCATATCAAGCTCCAACTTTCATACATTATGCTACTGAATCATACTAAATACTGTCAAAATGTTATGTATTTTCTGTGCATTCAGGGGTTTAACACATAATCTGCAACGTCACTCGTATGTTATAAAGCTGTGTCAGAAAGACCCTGTTATCTAAGATCGTTTTTTGACTTTTATGCGGTTTCTAGATTAGGTTTTTTATCTGACAACCTGAGAAAAACGCCTGACTGCAGAACAACCACATGGCTTTTGTCAAATTTTAGTATGGAAAGTTCTTCATAACATAGTCTTGCCATCAGTCTGTTGTGTGGCAGAATTGTTCTATAAGTTCTTCAAATTTTACTCTCCACATTTGCAAAATGTCTAACTAAATCTCATTTTTTCAGAATCTTTAACTGATATCTCAAATTGATAATTATAAGCAATATTTAATTATTCCCGTTATAGTATTGGTACTATCAAGAAATTTCTGATAAAAAAAAAAATTGTTTTGAAAACATGTTTCAATTTTGAGCGACTTTTTTATTTTACCATATAATTTAGAAGTTTACTTAGCAGTTGTATGGAAAATATAATAAGGAAAATGTAGTAAATAAATTACAATGAGTCCAAGTCAATATTACTTTACTTTGATCAATAAATAAGGTTGGGTATTACTAAACTAAAGCTTCTACTTTAAAAAAAAATACAAAAAAGAATGAAATTAAAATTCTATGCATATTGTTCTAGTGGGTATTCCTATAAGACCTTTCGAAATGTTAGGTGGTTTTGGCCTTTTGGTTAAGTTTTAAGTAATTTATGATATATCGCTGTTGTCCAAATTTCAGTTGATTCTAAAAAACGTGATCATCATCATCAAAATGCCAAATTTCACTTTTTAAGATAAAATGTCAGTTTCGAATTGTATTAGGCTAATAATTCAGAATTTTTTTAAAAAATTTTTAATTGCAATCTGTTACTTAGGACATTTTGCAATTGTTTTGACTTTATTATATGGATTTTTTTAATGGATGGAAATCCAGTAGTTGTTCAATCCAATTATGACTAATTAATATACTCTAATATTTACTGACAATTCAGCCAGATAGTTAAGAATTATAATATTTTCTCGATATTGTCAAGATTGCTTTCTTTATATTGAACAATAATTAGACCTATGTGTTTTATAAGTTGTTTTTGTTGTATATTCTTCAAACTAATATTTTGAGAAGCAAACCCGTTTCGCTTTCTGGTGACATTTTAGACATTCCTAATAACAATGCGATTATACATTGTTGTAATACCCCGAGAGGTTATTTTCACTTAATATCATATTTGAGACTTACAATCAACTCTGATATGGCTACTGCTTGATATCCATCAAGCCAAGGGGGATTGAACCCAGATCTAGGAGTAGCAGATCCATGCTATTACAACGGTGCCCTGGTCGGCTCATAGTTAATATTATAAAAATTAGTTTTGAGTAAATTTTTACCATCGACATGTCTATTATCTGTACAATAAGCCAAGTACAGAGACGTGTCAAATATGATGTGATGTAACCAGTCACATATAACATCTGATCACATAGGGAAACTAGAAACGTCTTCTGAAGCGATTTAATGTCGTTATTAATAACATCAAGTTATTGTGTATGTCTTTTATTGCCCAAGGTGCAGTCTGTTAAGAGCTTTTACTTTTACTGATAATAGAAAAAAAGTAGTTATCTGTGAATAAAATGATTTCTTGAATTTAATATACATACTATAATGTTCATATGAATTATAATATGACATATAATTACTATAATATGTGTATTTTTTATGACTGTTTTATAGATGGCTATTGAAGAGCAATCTGTTGATCATTTCGATTTTTGGTAGAGTACTTGGTATACTTTAATAACAATTTTGAAGAACCCTGTTACAAACAAATTGACAAACCAGCTTATAGAATACTTTTATTTTATGATTGCTATTCAATTATTGTTAACAAAAAAATGTTATTTTTGAAAAATTTTGTTATAAGAATTTTATTTCTATACGAATTCAATGATAGCGAGAATATACATTTGTCTAAAATCATTAAACAGTTTTGTTTTTTGTTTTATTATGTACGAGCTATTGATGGTTTACTTCAAGTTGAATCTATAAAAAATCTTCTTAAGAAATTTATCAATCTTCTTCTTAACAATTTATGTGCATCATCCTATAATTAACTGATTAATTCAATGAGTTCAAATCGATCAAACAAATACGTCTATTCTCTATTGCTGATTGACTGAATCGATTTAATTCAAGTGACACAAATTGTTTATTATTCTTTGACTAATATATGACTTATTTTAAGAACACTTTGCCCTTATTGATGACTTATATATAATGAGCTTATTTGGATCAAGCTTGGATCTATAGTAAATGATTTTAGATGACGGGCTTATTTAAAATACATTCAGATAAGTTGTTTAATTTATATTTAGTTGGAATGGATCTTCAAAAGTCATCTCGCTGGGTGATTATTATAAATTTATGAAAGTAACTATCATAATAATCGAACTACATTCTTTTCTTCAAGTTAAATTCCTTGAACATATCGTTGTGTATATAAATAATAATGACTAAATTCAAATAAGAATATAAAAAATCATTTTTACCCAGAATTTTTCATCATTTTATTGATTATTTTTTTATCCAAAAATTTAATTTTTATATTAAAAAATCTAGTTTTATTTTGAGATTTTAATGATAGCATAAAGAATAGTAGATACAAAATTTTTATATAAAAAAGTAGGTAATATTTTTGTGTAGATAAATTTATTTAAAAAATTACTAAATAATTATGAGTTCGCGTCAAAAAGTCATTTTAAACCACCTTGGTGATTATTTTTATTTTTTTCCCCATTTTTTTTTTGAAAAGTCTTACTTAAAATTGATCAAAAACTAATGGCCAATGAACAGTCAAATTAACATTTTTTTAATCATACATATCAACACATTTTAACACGCATATGTCCATACTGTATATCAAAATGTAAAAAAATATATTTTTATGATTTCAATAGTTTATTTAATAGAGAATTTACCTCACACATTCGCGGACGTGAATGCCATAGCATTCATTTTCTTTGGAAATAAATGCTATAGCATTCAAATTATAAAGTCAATTATTTTTTTGCAATTATTATACATGACAAAGTAATGACTGATTATTTAGGTATTTTTGCATTATCTTATCTTTTCCCCATAGTCACTAATGAGCTTTGGCAAGCACATTGGGGAAAATAGAATTGTAATACTTGACAATTAAAATACTAATTAAAATATGATAATCTGACTACCCCTATAAACCATGAAAAATAAAATAAACAGTGTTAAATCAAATTTCGGCATCCGAGTGGAAAGGGTTAAAAGTAAATCGGCTCTCAATTTTTGTTACTGAAACTTTTATTGTCTGCGAACGTGTTAATAGTGTTTTGAACTGAAATATAGCGTTAAATTCTCCATTTTTAATTTTTTATCAATTTCCAAGGACCATCGGGCCTATCTACATTTAATTTGGATAACACATTCTCATACATTTTTAAATTAATCTCTATCCATATTGAACCATGAAATAAAAACGAGCAATAATAACACAATTGATATTACCATACAATACTCTACGCAGCATCCAGTTCCCACAACTAGTAATTCATCTCGAGATTGACGGGGTCTTATTTTAAATATTTCAAGTGTCGTCGTAACAAATGATATAGCTGTTATGTAATTAACATGCGAAATAAATAAATGCTTACGTCAGCTCCTTATAGTTCAATTGATTATGATTGTTTAGAAACAATAACATTAATAATAATGAACGCATTACTGGCACAACTCGTCCCTAATAGTAAAGAAGATTGCGTTATATTATCTCTATTCGAAGTCGAACCATTAATATTTTAATGTTGGTCGAACGTATATTTTATTGTATTTTTAACATATCAAAGAACAAAAAAATTTAAAAAATACCACTCTGTTGATATTTTCATATTTTCTCCCCGTGGCCTAGTGGTTAGAGTTATGGATTTCAAATCAGAGGAGTCAGATTCGACATACACCTCGGACAGGCTTCCTTCATCGGGCAGCTATTAATATATAAAAATTTTAAATTTCCTGAATTTTTTATGGTTTGAATTGTGTATCATTCTTCTATTTCTGACGATTACAAAGATATTAGTCCAATTATTTAAGCTTAAATTAGGAACCTCCGAAATTTGAGACACCCACTTAAGTCTGTAAATACTTGTATATTGACACCCTAAAGTTGTCTCAAACCTACATATGGATTGACACCCTACCACAAGTAGTTTTTGAGACAACTTTAGACACTTCATAGACTCGAATCTATATGGTATCTCAAGTTCCGAGGTAAACTTACCCTAATGACTAAACTGTATTACGAATGTTTTTTTTAGGAAATTTGAATGCTTTTTCATTAAAAAAAATTTGACTTATTATGTCTTTAATGTTAAATTCAACAAGGCATTGAACATTTTCTTTTTCTTTTAACATATGTAATGTTTTCTTTAAGT
>NW_020538147.1:0-15040 GCF_003426905.1 Ctenocephalides felis
CCATTGAGGCGGCCTTACTCTCAAACTATCAATTTTACAAAAAAACGGTTATCTAAGGAATTGTAGGAAATTTAATCTAGTTTAATTCGTACATAGATACTTTATCGTAGACTCAGCCAGAAAGGAGATATTTTAAAAAGTTGTTGTTTGACGCAATTTTTTCCAATATGGCGGCAACTTGCCGTTCAAATTTGAGGTGGCAAGTTGATTTTCGTAAAGAGCACCTCGAAATCTATAAGATTACCATTTTTCAGAATTCCCGGAGTACTGTACCGGCAACACCTTTTTTTGCACCAAATGACTGGACTAATTAACAAATACTACCAGCTAATACAATTAATTTTTATTCATTACTACACTTACTCTGCAATTAGCAGCCTGCTCCTTCAATCCCTCAATAGTATTTCCAAAAGCCTCCAAATCGCTGACCAAAGCTTCGTGTTTCTTCAAGAGCGCTTCAGAACTATCCTCATCTTTACCATAATCCTGATTGCAGACGATTGGTTCCTTCTCCCTCATCCAGGATTCGGCCTCGTTTGCATCAGCAAAGTATTGATGGGCTTGTAGGGAATCTTCGAGGTCCTGTTTGCGTTTCAAAGCCTTTTCCTTGAGCTGGTTCCATTGCTCTTCCAGTTGATCCATTCGCTGTTTGATTTCAGGAGCAGCAAAATGCTGTTCATCAATCATTTGGGCTCCGGCAACAAGAACTGCAGCCATACGAGCTAAGGGAAATGACTCAAATTAACTCTTGGTGCAGGGCATCGAGCCTTAAGGCAAATTGCTGGAACTTCCCGTACCATAATTAAATATTCGAGGAATAAAAATAATAGTTGTTTTAAATAATTTCAAATAGATTATTTATTATAAATACATACTGTAAATTTATTAGTGGTTTAAATTGAACGACAAACTTATTTTACCCTACAGAAAGTTAAAACAGAAAACATACTTTTAGTATTTTCTCTTTTAACTTACCAAGAGCAACTTGTAAGAACTATTTTACGTTATTTATTTAAATGATTCTTCCTACCTTCGTGATTATTAATTTCAGCCAAAACAGCTTGATGTTTTTTCATCAAATTCTGCACGCCAATCAAGTCACGTCCCCGGTTAGTAGATGCAGCAACTGGTTCCTTTTCTCTGATCCAAGCAGCTTCATCATCTAAATCTCTAAACAATTGTTGAGCCTGTAAGCTGTCCAGGAGACGCTTTTTGCGTTGAGCCATGGGTGCATGCAGGGCCTCGTATCTTTCAGCCAGAGCCACTTCTTTTGCGCGAATATTGTCCGCGTCGAAGTGGCCACCTTCGACAAATTGACCAGCTGATAACTTGATTCCTAGAGAAAAAATAAATGAATCTTTTTTGTAAAACATACACTTTGGCTTATTTATTAATGTGATATCCTACCATCAATTCTGTCATTGTGAGCTCCTACATCAGCCTCAAGCAAAGCGTGCTTCTTCTGCAAGTTCTGGACACTGGTCAAATCTTTGCCGTAGTCTTCAGACAACAGTTGGCCTTCAATTTCGGACAACCAGAGCTCGACATCTTCAATTGTACGGTTGAATTGTTGTTGTTGAGAAGCCTCTTGCAATTTACATCCTAAAAAAAAAACAAAAGTGTTATAATCCCCGGAAAATATTACTCCTATTAACTTCCCGAAGGAGAAGTTTATGTTTTCATCAAAAAATCCGAATCGCTAATTTTATGTTTTCTCGACGTTTCAAGCCATTCTGAATCGAATGAGACCAAATTTGAAAAAGTATGTGTGTGTGTGTATGTGTGTGTGTGTATGTGTGTGTGAACAGATTTTTTGCCGTAAATCGACGTTTTCTCCAAAACGGCTGGACCGATTTCAAAAATTTTAAAAGCCATTGATGTATCTCGATGAGGACTATCGTCTCTGAGTTTTGTGCGGCGATCGCGGCCGTTTCTTTGTAAATTGCAGAAAAGTGAAAATTTTTTCGTCCACGTTTTAGCCCGCCGTTATGAATCAATTTTGAAAATTCAAAATCGTTCGAAAGAAACGTCAGCTTTAAAAAATTCGTGAAGTTTGCAAAAATTGTATTGTTTTTTTGGCATTTGTCAAATTAGACCTTTGATCGACGTTTTCTCAAAAACGCCTGAGCCGATTTTAGAAATTTAAAACTATTTGATGTATTTCGGTGAGGACTATGGTTTGTCAGTTTTGTGTGACGATCTGCCAAGCCGTTTCTTTGCATTTAAAAAAAAGTGTTAACTTTTCCACATTTAAGCTCATCCTACCGAACCGATTTTAAAAAATCAAAAACTGTTCGAAAGATATTAGTTGGGAATGGTACTGATTAGTTTTTAGTGAAATCTACCGAGCCGTTTTCTTGTAATTAACTGTTGAAAAAATTTGTAAACTGTTCGTCCACATTTAACCTCATCCTACCGAACCGATTTTAAAAAATCAAAAACTGTTCGAAAGACATTAGTTGGGAATGATACTGATAGTTTTAGGTGAAAATCTACCGAGCCGTTATCTTGTAATTAAATGTTGAAAAAAAAAATTTAAGCCGATTTTCATGGAACTTTTTTTGGCTATATATATCATGGTCTTATAGAACTTACTGTAATATTACGCCCTTACGACAAGTAGTTTAATTTTAAAAATTCGTCAAACTTTGCTAAAATTATTATCGTTTTTTTTTAAAGTAGGATTGATGAAGTATATTATTTACATTTTTTTTTTTTTGATTAAGTCGATTATTTACACATATCGGGAAGTTCATGTAACTTGCCTCAAGGCTAAATACCAAACCAACTAGTTTAGTATTTCTATCACCAGCTTACCTTTCTTATCGGTGGCATTAACCAGAGCTTCCCACAATCCTGCAATTTCACTCATCCTGGCTTCGATTTGAGGAGCAGCATAATGGTTTGCTTCTATTAAGCTGTGTCCAGTATTGGTGATGTCTTCCATACGAGATTTGTTGGCATTCAGTTCTTGTTCAAAGTTTTGATGTTTTTGGACTTTGCCATTGATATTGGTTGGATCCAAATAGCTGTCATCAGTTGCAAACTGAAAACAAACATAAAACAAATTTATTAGCAATGGATGTTGTCCTGTACCCATATCTACAATTTTTTAATATAATATACTAATATTTACCGTTTACCGAAAAATAATAATTATTTTTTAAATTACTCTTCACGCCAAAATGCATATACATTTATAATATGAGCGATGTTAAAGGTGGAACTGCCTTAAATAAAATGATGAGTCTCAATTCCCACACTATATTGGAAATTAAACTCTTTTAAACGGTATAACATAACCATAACCATAACATAACACTGGTACTTCATGTTGAATTAAATTAATTTAATTTTTTATTATTTAAGATATCCAAAATTGCATCTTAAACTTCTCCTAATTAATATCGTGAGTGCCGAATTGTATGTATTCATCTTTACTTTCCCATTTGTTGTTCTAAAGTGACATTTTTACTAATTTTAAAAATATTGTGGAAAGATTAGTAAAAGATGCAAAGAAATTATATATTGAAAAAATAAAACACTATATTGAAAATTTAATATCCGAATCTTGTGTTGGCGCCCCCTAAGGCGTGCGCTCGTATTTTTCGCATGTATCGCATTAAAGGTAGGACCGGCCCTGATTAATACTTAATTTCATATTTTAAGTGAATTAATTTGTCATATCCTGTTCATATGTGTATTATTCAATCTGCCATACATATACTGTATTTCATATTATTTTTTTTTTTTTTTATCTCAGCTGCTTTTTAGCAATAATAATATAGATATTTCATTTTTTTATTCATAATCATAAATTTATTATACACATTCTAATATTGTCTAGGTTCATAAGTAAATTGAAATTTTAGGCAGATGATAGTTTTCATTTGTTTTCAATGCAAACAATGACATGTCGTTTCTTACAATTTTTTCCATTTATTTCTACAATATTGCGCATACATCCCAGTACTTTATAATCACATACATCCTAGAAAATTTCCGTAACAAACTTCAGAAAGATTCATCAAAATCCGCATAATCGTTTGGAAGGAGTATACAGTGAGTGCTTGTAATTTAATATGAACTTTATATAATAGCAATAAAGCTCAAATTAATTCTACGTTTAAGTTAGGAAACGTTTGTATGAGAAAAAGAAAAGAGCTGTTTTTAGGGTTTTCCCTGCAATTATTCGATTTTTTCTCGCCGTAAGAACCATCCTTGGATTTCAACTAACATTTTAAAAAAAGAATCGGCCAAGTTGGTCCAGGCGTTGTCGAGTTATGCGCTTATCAACACATTTTGCGATTCATTTTTATATATAAGATGATTTATTATTTATTATGAAGATATAAAAAATATACATTATCTTTACCTTGATTTTCTCATTAATCCATCCCTTAGTCTCGTCGCAATCCCTTTCAAATTGTTGCAGTCTGAATGAATCTTCAAGTAGACCACGACGATGTGCAGATTTCTCCAAGAGAGCTGATCTTCTTGCCAATAGCATCTTTCTTCTATCGGCTACATCTTCAGCTGAATAATGTTCTCCTTCGATCAATTTGCTGGCAAACTCATCAAGAGCTTTGATTTTCTCTTCTTGTGCCGCAAGACTCTTTTCAAAGTCTTCGTGCTTCTTGATTAACGCTTCCACCTGAAGGAAGATGAATGAAATTAAAACAAATAGGATAAATGTATAACTAGTGGTGCATGGCATCGTGCCTTAAGGCAAATTGATAATTGAATAATTAAATATTTGAGGATTGAAAATAATCAATAGTTGTATTAAATAATTTTAAATAGATTTTAAATTTTTACATACTGTAAGTTTATAAGTGTATATTAAATTGGGCGACGAGCGTATTCTACAAACAACTTATGTGTATGTTTACAAGAAATGTGTTCAATTTTGTTAAAAATTTGATTTCAAGACTTTTTCAAAATTTTGAAAATATTTTAATGGTTCGAAATTTTTGGAAAAATTCGATTTTTTTTAAATTTTTTGAGAATATGAAAATTCTTGTAAAAATATTCGATTTTTTTTTGAAAATTTTGAAATGTTCTTATTTTTTTGTAAGAAATCGACTTTTTTTAAATTTGGATATTTTTTGAAGATAATGAAAAATTTCGAAAATTTTGAATTTAGATTTTTTTTGAAAATGATGGAAAATTTCGAAAATTTTGAAATGTTCTCAATTTTTGTAAGAAATCGACTTTCTTCAAATTTGGATATTTTTCAAAATTTAGATTTTTTTTGAAAATGATGAAAATTTCGAAAATTTCGAAATGTTCTCAATTTTTTGTAAGAAATCGACTTTTTTCAAATTTCCAAAATTTAGATTTTTTTTGAAAATCATGAAAAAATTCGAAAAATTTGAAATGTTCTCAATTTTTAGTAAGAAATCGACTTTTTTCAAATTTGGATATTTTCCAAAATTTAGATTTTTTTTGAAAATCATGAAAAATTTAGAAAATTTGAATTTTTTGAAACTTTAAATTTTTTTGGAAAATCTTGAATTTTTTTTGAAAAATTTTCTAAACTACGAAAATTTTTTTTGAAAGCATCAGGTGTTTTGATTTAGTCTAATCGGATGATCCGCTTTCTCAAAAACTGCATGACCATTTATGCACTCTTTGCGCTCCATACCTCAGAAACGGCTAGACGTGCCTTTTGCAAAAACGCCTTGCGATCGGATACGAACCGAATGATTTTTCAATCATACAAATCGCGGTTATTCCATACTGTCAAAAATGTGGAGGACATTTGTTTAAACCATATGAGTGAATTTTAAAATTGAAAATCTTGGTACAGAACCCAAAAAAAATGGCACAAAAGATGTACATATTATTAAATTCTATATAAAATATCAGATAATTTATCAATTTTTTCTAAGGTATGTCAAAATGTTCAGAAACCACTAAAACATAAAGAAATATAAAAATTTTCATTTTCGATTTTTTTGCGATTACTATAACTTACCCTACGGGATGTTAAAAAAATGAGAAAAAAACTATAATATAATTAGAGTCCATTATCTTACCGAATCCAATGAATCTCCCAAGTCCTCATTAGCCAAGAATGCTTCTTGTTTAGCCATCCAGGTGTCAGCTTGTTCTGTATCACGATAGAACAGTTGCAAATCCATACACTGTTCATATAAAACTCTACGTTCCTCCCACAAAGCTAGAAGAGAAGCCTTGGCATCGGTTAGGGCTCCTAATTTTTCTTGGACTTCACCTGAGGCATAATGTTCTCGATCTAAAAGCTTGGAACCGGCATCTAAAGTGCTACGGAAACTGTCTTCACGGGCATCAATTTCACCCTAGAATAAAAAAAAATAATACATACTGAATAATACATCAAGAATTCTTATTCTTAATATTTTGGTAATTTAATTCCTTTACCTTATGTTCCTGATGACGTTCCAACAAAGCTTCAGCTCCAGCAACGTCCTTAGCGAGCTCATCAGCCAAAATGACAGCACGCATACCATTAATCCAGGAAATCAAGTCTCTGAAATCAGCCAGGAATCTGTGCAAGAAATAAGATTCGTCCAACTTCTTCTTACGTTCCTTGGCCTTAGCAGTGAGACTCTGCCAGTAATCTTCAATTTCCTTCTGCTTGGATTTTGTTTGCTCACTGTGATCAGCATGAATTGAGCAGAGACGTTGGGCTTCATCACCTGAAAAAAAAAATACAAACTAGTAATCTTCTATATGTATAAAAATAAGTCGGGTTTTCTTCCTGACGAAATAACTCCAGAACGTACAGATCGATTTCGACAATTGTGCATTCGTTGTAAAGGTCTCGGGCTCCGCAAGATTTATAGATAAAAAATTAGTGGTGCATCGTGCCTTAATGCAAATTGCTGGAACTTCACGCACCGTAATTAAAAATTCGAGTAATGACATTAGTGAGAATTATCAGAATTATACTTGGTCAAGTCAACAAACAATTCTTTCCGCAAAGAATAATGATGTACACGCACTGAATTTCACCACTCAATCAAAAATTGCTGGCGATTTGGTGACATACCAATGATTCCGACTGGTCTTCCGTTTGACTTAAAACGATTGCAATTTCCAGTTCGCCTTGCGTTCGCAATAACAAGTCGCAAGGCCAATCGCTTAGTGTTTGCGGGATAAATTTCAAATAGATTATTTAGAAAATCATTGTTTTTCACATGGGCAGTTATACGTTGCCTGTTCACGAGTTGGAAAACCATCCGCTTTGTTTGTGTTAACGTCAGACCAAAAAACAAAAAATGTGGTTTACCAAAGAGCACTTCAATAAAACGGATAATTTGCGGATTCACTTTCATTTACTTAGATAAGTTTTACTAAAAAACACTTCATTTTCGTAATCGAAATAAATTCATTACTGTTGTGTAATAAAATCAAATTTTTCCTTTTCAAATATAAAACAAACAAAAAATTTCTTCATCTTTCTCACGAAACCATCTGGTGGCGAAACGGAGTTCGTCGGGTTTGCTAGTATATATATATATATACTAGCTGACCTGCCAAACCTTGTTTTGCCATAAAAAATATGTCAAAATTCAACATACCCAAAGTAGAAACTTTATCTTCCAAAGCCGCCAAATCTCTCTCAACTCCCTCATGCTTTCTTTGCAAAGTCTGCACGCTGGCCAAGTCTTTTCCATAATCATCCGAAGATAAAACAACATCCTTCTCTGAAATCCAGGCTACAGTCTCATCAGCATCTCTGTTAAAGCGTTGGATCTCATGAGCCCCAAAGAGCTTCTCTTGTCTCATCAGAGCCAGCTGTTTAAGGCGTTGCCAGGCTTCATTCAACTCCTAAAGAACAACAAATATTAAATCGTAAAAGTTTATTGATTATGGTGAAGTTTCAATATTATTCAACTTACTTCTTTCTTCTTCAAAATGGTGTCTCTTTCGGGATGTCCTTCCAAAACGAGTCTATCAGCCATATCGTTTACTTCAGCAAAACGATATTCTTGAGATGCCATGTCCTTTTGGAATTCATCGAATTTTCTTTGCAAAACTTCGACGTGTTCCAAATCTGAACCGAACTCTTCAGCTGTAACGAAGGCTTCTTTGTCATGGACCCAAAACAAAACCTAAGAAAAAAAAGAATTTTATAATGTACATATACAATTTCTTATTAATCTATTGTTATAAATGGTTATAAAAGATCCTTCACAGATTTTCCTCAAAATGTAAACGTCCTCTGGAAAGGAAAATGCATCAAGTGCATAAAAAGTGAATAATGGTAATGGAAATAATAAAAAAGGGAGGAAAAGAGAATCTTTGATTTGTGGTGCTCTTACACCATGGACCTGCTTTCGGACTTCGGACTGCTTATTATCAAATATAATTTATACAAACCTCTCCACAATGTCTCAAGAATTGTACAAGAACCAAAGCCTGTTGTAATTTCATTCCCTTCTCAGCCAACTTGGACAACAGCAATTCCCACAAGCGATGTAATTCATCTATCAAATAAAAATAAAATATATCAATAACCAGTTAAAACCACAACTTGATATTATAACAGATGTTGAAAGGTGTATATATATATATATATATATATATTCAATGGATAAGTCCTGGATTTTTTCAATATATTGATTGTTTCTTTTCCGAACAGTAAATCCAATAATGAAAAACAATTTGTTTTTTGAAGATGTTTAATAACGACGTTTCGGAACAAGATACGTTCCATCATCAGGTTTATTCTGTAATAATTTATATTTTTTTTGTTAAAAACACTCGATTTTTTGGAGGATATTTGTAGATGTTACGACTACACAAGACTTAAACACACTGATATGGAGTTCTTAAAATTTCTTAAAAAATAACAAAATCCCATCGCTTTTTAAATTTTCCAAAAAATATCAACACATGCTAAAAACTGCTTTTGAGAGAAATGTGACATTTCCGATGTTTGTGAAGTTTGTGTTAAAAAATACATATCTTATCAATGTGCACATACTCATACCATGGATTAATAATGGTTTCATATGCTATATTAGGATACAAAATTGTAAGTGTTTTATTACTATTATTATTATTATTGTTTTTTCATGAAATTTCCGTTCATATAAATTATTTAGTTTCAATTTTTTATAGTTAATTTGATTACCACTATTCAGATGGCTAAGATGCTAGCCGAAACGTATGGATTTTAAATAAATAAACATTTAAAAAAACTCTCATACTACTTTTATTGATGTTACGCCCGAATATTAAACATATACGTGGTCTGTTCAAAAAGTACCCGGAATTTTCGTTTTTTCAAAAAAAATATTTATTTATTCGTCTACATTAATGTGGTCCCCTTCAAAGTAGTCCCCCCCAGATATATACACTTATGCCAGCGTTTTTTCCAATTTTCGAAGCACCCTTGATATTCACTTTTTGATATGTCCTTGAGCACTCTCAGCGATTTTCTTCAATCGAGGAAAACCGCCGTCCTTTCATGGGTCTCTTCAACTTTGGGAATAGGAAAAAGTCACACGGAGCCATATCTGGTGAATTTTTGCACTTTGCAACACTTTATTTCATTTTTTACGCAAAATTTAATACAAATTCTTTGACTTTTCAATTCTTCCATTGTAAAAATCGCCGAGCTCAGAAAAACACGTCGAACCTTAGCGACTACCACAGACAAAGTAAACAGTGAATATAGCTGAAAATTTCATCATACTTTAGGGGCATGTATACCAACACAATAAAAAAAAAATTTTGACAATCAGACACTCCAGACCCGCGAAATTTAATTATTAGTAATTCCGGGTACTTTTTGAACAGACCACGTATATCAACATCAAATTCAAGACTATTCAAATATATATATATGTATATATATATATATATATATATATAATATATATATATATATATATATATATTACCAAAGTCTAATTTATTTTATTATTATTACCTAGTCTGTTACGAATAGTATCAGAAGCAAAATGTCCCTGGCTGATCATTTCAGTGCCAGTGTTGTCCAGGACAACAATAGCATTGCTGTGAGCAGCTACTTCAGCTTCGAAAGCCTGGTGTTTCTGGATCTTAGCCTAATAATAATAACGAAGGAACATTATAGTAAGAATTTCAACATTACATTTAAACTTTCTCTTCGTGTATATACCTGCAAATTGGTGGGATCTTTGTAGCTTTCATCGGAAGCAGCCTGCAGTTTTTCGTGAATCCAGCTTTCCAGTTCATCGGAGTCTCTCTTGAAATATTGGAATCTTCGAGAATCCTCCAATTTCTCACGCTTGTTACGAGCTTCCTTCTTGAACTCACCATAACGACTCAGCACCTGAGAATAAAAGATAAATAAATAAATATGGAATGGTATTTTTAAAAATACTATTTTAAAGTAGAGGGCTAAATTTGTAATCATTTCCAGTAACTTCCCACTGATTAAATAATGTAGTTATTTTTTAAAATAATATTTTTACCTGTTCTCTTCTTTCCTGGATGTCTTCGGCGCTCTCCAAAATCCTGACCTCCTTAATAGTAGAGGCTATGGGCTCTGTGCCACTCATGATGGGGGCCTTCTTATTCGAAACTTGCTGTTTAAAAGACAATCGTTCGTTCAAATGTGTTTCTTTTGAAAAATCTCCTTAGTGCAATTTGTGTTGGGGTCTGACCCTTCTGTAAGAGAAAAGTAATAATTAATAAAAAAACAAACGAATGTGAAACAAAGTATAAAAAATATAAAATATTAAATATAAGTAATGCATAGAAGGGTATGTGACGTCATATGTCTGAGCGAACATTGCCGACGACAATCGCGGAGCAGTTCATGTGATGTAATGTCTATGAACAATAGATTGAAAAAGTTAACAAATATTGGAAAGAAATTACATAGAAGTTCACAAGTAGAATTTAGATGTTATTTTGTAAAAATAATTGATAATATTATGATAACTATCAGGTACTGAAAGGGCATAATTACCTTTATTTACAGAAAGAGCGTTTAAAATAAAAGAAAAAGATTCAACATATATACTAAGGCCACAATTTTTTTCTTTATCCATTTTTGTTTTTGTTTTATTGTACTTAGCAAGCTATACATACAGTACATTCAGCTAATTTACTTATAATAATAATAATTAATTAATTTATTTATAATGGCATTTTAGTATTTTTAGAATTAGGTATGAATTAAACCAGGGATTCTTAAACTTTTGTCCTTCGCGACCCCATTTACGATTGCGAGTTTCTTGGCGACCCCACACATATAAAAAATTAAATTAATATTTTTAAAAGATTTATTTATTTTGTAAAAATATACATACACATATAAAAATATACAGGTTAAGAATTTATTGAGAACATACAAAAACCAAGACATAATGTTATAAAATGAATAAATATTTGTCATTAAAATCCCTCGCGACCTCAAAATTTTTCCACGCGACTCCATTTGGAGTCGCGACCCATAGTTTAAGAAGCCCTGATTTGAACTAATAATATGTTCCGAAAACAAAGTTTTGTATTGATTAGGATTTTTTGAATTACAAATATTCTTTTGTAAATATATTGTGAACTTTCGCCAATATAACATCAGTTACAATCGTTAAAATTTATCTTGTGAACAACATCATTAGGAGTTGTAAATTTTATTTGAAAACATAGAAATGCATCATCTAAAAACAATATTTTTAGAAATTGTCACCTTAGAAAATTTGCTGAATCTTTTTCTATTATTTTTAAAAAAATTAAGAAATTTTAAAAAATGCTATTTTTTTTAAAAAAAATTCTATTTCTTTTTTAAAAAATAAAGGATATGAATTAGAAATTTTTGAACTATTTGAAACATTATCAATAATACAATTGGGAGCGTAAAAAATAGTATAAAGTTATTATTAATAATTATTAAAATAATTTTCATCACATTGTTTATTAAATGCAACAAATAGGAATTTTCTAAAAGAACTTAGTACATTGTAAATTTATTTTGTTGATCACGTGACTAAGTAACATAACTGTATTATTTAACTTCTAGTTTATTATTTTATTTATATTAAAAACAATATATTTTTTTATTGTTAATAACAAGAAGCTGAAAAATAAATATAATAAAAATGTAATTTTAGTTTCATTATTTTTTTATTTAAGTAGGTATGGATTTTGTATTATCAAACTTATACTTATTGCTATTTATTTAAAAAAAAACGATTTTTTTAATATTTAAGAGGATTCATTAACATTACATTAGAATATTAACATTAATAACGATAATAGGTTCAAAACAAACTTAAGTAATAAATATTTTAATAAAATCCGTCTATAGTAATAGAATAAAAATTACTTCAAGAATAACATATTTAATTATATTATATAATATTACCTCATTTAAGTATTATATAATGTTATTCCATTATTAAACTCACAATTTGTCATTTGCTATTTATTTCCACAGTTAGTTTACACTTACTAACTTAATAAAATTAAATTGTTGTAATAAACTTTGAAGAATAAAAGTGATTAATTTTATAAAATAAAGGTGATTGATATTATGAAGTACTAATTGATTTTATTTGTTACTGTTGACTGATAATATATATTCTTAATAATTTAGATATGAATTTTTATCTATATGTTATTTATGATAACATAAATTCTTGGTTATCGTTTTATGAGTAATTTAAATACAAGTGCAAAGTATACGTAAAAATTATATAACCGAATAAATAGATGAATCGAAAAAAATATGAGAATTTTTTCTAAGCTTCGGGAAGTCATGTAACTTGCTTTAGGGTAAAATGCCACTTGCACCTAGTCTATATTTTAAAATAAAAGATGAACGATAATCTTAGTACAGCCTTCATGATTTAAAATTTATTTAATCGATTAATTAACAAATGAAGATCAAAACATTTTTCAACAAATGAATATCTTAGAAGATGTTTTACGATTTTTGCATTGAGTATTCAGTATTTCCGAAATAAAGTTATTATTCTATTAGTGATTTATTAATTCAAAGTGATTTAGATTGTTCGACATTGTGCTGATCAGGTAATAATATATATTATATATTTATATATTTAATAATTAATATGCAATAATATAATTGTCATTTGTTTAACAATTTATCTGATAGTAAAAACGCCTTAATAAAAATATAAACTAGTGGTGTATGGCATCGTGGGTTAAATAAATTGCTGGAACTCCTATACCAATTTTCACATCCATTTTTTTTAAATCAATTTTTTTTAGCTTTGAAAAATTTTGATTTTTCTAGAAAATATTTCTCTATTATATATTCTTTTTTGAGAAATTTAAGACTTTTGAAAAGAAATTGACTTTTTTGGAAATAAATGTATTATTTATTTTGAAATATTTTGGAAATTTCGAACTTTTTTTTCAAAGCAATCGCGCTGCTTTAGCAGCATAGAGACGAAATACTGAAGCGCGTAAGCGCCGCGTCGCCGTCTAACGGAGAAACGATGTTACGGAAACCGTAGAAATATAAAAATTTATATGTATTATTAAAATCTCCATAAAATATCTGATATGATGTGCGTATGTCTAATGATCATTTTTGACCGCCAAAATGCTTTTTTTTTTTTTACTTTTTTTACTAGATCTCCGAACCCGCTAGACCTGCCTTCCCAAAAAGTTAAACAGTTTTTCATCTTATCAATACAAGTAAAATGTTTTTTGAATTCAAATCAAACGCTCCGTTTCTCTTGAAAACTGATTTACCGTTTTTAGCACTTTTTGCTTCGTATCTCCGTAACGGCTAGACCTGCCTTTGCCTAAAACTAATCAGCATGTCTCCTTATCAATAGGAATCGAATTTTTTTTCGAATAATTGAAATCGGTTGAACCTTGTTCCCGAAATCGCCGACGAAAATTTGTATCGGCACAAACACACACACATACATTCATTTTTTCTAAGGTGTGCCAAAGTGTTCAGAAACCTTTGAAACGTAAAGATATGCAAAAAATTTCATTTTCGATTTTTTTGCGATTACTATAACTTACCCTAAGGGAAGTTAATAAATCAAAGTGCCTTAAGGCAAGCTTGACGCGCTGATTAGTTTTTGGCAAAGGCAGGTCGAGCCGCAAAAAGTGCCAAGAATAGTAATTCATTGTATTAAGAAAAACGGAGCGTCTGATTTTAATAATTCAAAAAACTATTTATGTTATTTTCAAGAACTGGTGAAATTTTTGAAAAAGCAGGTCTGGCGGTTTCAGAGTACTACTAAAAAAAGTGAAAAAAATGCCATTTGGTGGCCATAAAAGATGATTAGATATATGCACATCAAATTATCACATATTTTATAGATATTTTAATAATAAAAACAAATTTTGTTCACTTTTCTATGGGTTCCGTACCAATGTTTATCCATTAGACTGCGACGCGGCGCACACGCGCTTCGATATTTCGTTTCTACGCTGCTAATGTATGAGGGATTACTTTGAAAAAAGGAACAAATTTTTCAAAAAGGTCCATTTTTTCAATTTCCATTTTAAAAAATTTAAACAATTTCAAAAATCGATTTTTTCATAGTTCTAAAAGAAAATTGCATCTTTATTCAAATTTGCCTTAAAACACGATGCCATGCGCCACTAGTTTTGGATGTTTATTAAAATCAGAAACTCTATCGCCATACATACAAAAATAAAAATATTTAATTCAATTATTACAGAAATAAATTTGGTCCACGATGAGCAACTCTATAAAACCTGGTGGGATTCCAGGAAGTTTCCTGCAAAAAGAAGTAACGGATGAAATCGAATTGGCCCTTCTAAAAATGCATTCTACCGAACCGGAGTCATCGGAGTCGCTTCTTCAGATTCTTACCGAAGGTACACGATTTAATATAAATTTAAAGATGTTTTACTATACACAATTTCAGGAGAGGTTGAGGAGAAGAACAAGTTGTATACTGATGGGAAAGGCGACAAAATCTTAATGGATATCCAGGATATCCAAATGTGGTTGAGAAGAAAAGGTGGTACAGGAAAAATATCTTGAGTATTGTATCAAGAGAAGTTATGGTAATGTACGTAAGAGTGAATGCGAAAA
>NW_020538148.1:0-12832 GCF_003426905.1 Ctenocephalides felis
TAAAATTTAGTTAGCCATTAGTTACATTTTTATACATTTAGCACCATTCTGTTAAAGTTCATCTTTATTTCTTGTGTATTATAATATATCTTTAAAAAGTAGATGAAATTATCTATAAATCTGTATAATAACAATTTGTAAGTGTTGGAACAAAATTATGCAAAAATAATTCTTAAAGTTTTGAAATAACACCATCGTATGGCGTCCATATTGTTTTAGTTTAAAATTTATTTCATTCGCGTTGACAGTTGCCAAATACAAAATGTCCTCTTGACAGTTCCGAGTCCAACATAGACGCTTGACAGCTCCGAATTTGAAATAATTCGAATTATAAATAAATGTTTATATTTATATTTATTTTGTTTAAATTTAATTAAATATATTATAAGTAGTATACATGTTAGAAAGCTAATTAAATTATCTACAAAACTGTACATAACGTTTAATAACTTTTAGAACAAAATTGTCTAGGAAAATAATTGAATTTTAGAATTCGCAATTTATATCTGGCGAATCTTTATTAGGTATTTATTTAGCTTCACTCTGGTACATTGTAAGTTACAATTTGCTACATTTAACCATACTTAATTAAAAATACTTAATTAATTAAAACTAAATAATTAATTTATATATATTAATTTATTAAAATGATGTTTTTTTTACTTATGGTGACTTACTATTAAGACTTTTAGGTCTTCCCAGTCTTGGTTTATGGTTAGATTTGGGTCCAAAAATGTTGATTGGTTGGGAAAATATCCTGGTAGTCTTCGAATGTGTAATTATCCATTTTTTTGAGAAATTTTCATTTCAAATTTTGGCGGAGTTTTTTAATGGTTTTGCTGGATGTTGTGGTGGTTCTCTGGATTTGACCATTTTCGCTAGAATCTGAAACAAAGACCAGATTTTTTTATTAATACAATTACATTAATAAAAGTTTTTTTTTGAAAATATTAATTGGATATTTCGTATACTTTATTCGTACGAAATGAAAATACAATGTATATTTTTACATGTGACACCACGACGACAAATATATTTTTTATTCTAGAGGTGGCGAGATGTAATAAAAAGCGAAATTGTCACGTAATATGCATATATATACGTCACGTACAATAAAAGTGACATTGTATGAAAAGGGGAAGGAAAGTTTATTTTTAGAAACGTTTTATTTTTGCTGATAAAGTGTGAAAACCAAGCAATTTAAAATAAAACTCAAAAATAAATATTAACTTTATTTAATTAAATTATACATTTGCTATTTTTGGTATAAAAACGTATGAAGGAAACTATTTCGAATTTTGTATAAGATAATAATACTATAGTTAATGATAAAACGCAAATATTATATTGTAAAGTCAAATTCAAATGTTAACGGTCAAAAAGAGTTGACAGTATCAACCGTGTACAACTTCATTGTATTTGGGTACATTGTTCAAAATTAAATGCAGTAATTTTAAAACATTTTATATACAAATTGTAATTAGTTGTTTCAATATGTATGTTTGTTTGATCGGTTGCACGTTTGTTTTGTTTTGTTATAAATGATTAAAATATAAACATTACGTGTATAAAATGTTTTGAAATCACTGCATAATTTCGAACAATATACCCAACAGCTTGAAGTTGTACACGGGTTAGTACTGTCAACTCTTTTTTAACCGTTAACGTTTGAATTTGAATTTACATTTATATATTTGTGTTTTTATCATTAACTATAATAATATTAAACCAGATCTTTCCACCATAAGATGCGCTGAGGAATCTTATATGTACTGACACGCATATATATACACATATTTATCCATATATATATATATATATATATATATATATATATATATATATATATATATATATACCGTATGTATATATGTATATTTATGTATATATATGCAAGTGACGTAAATTCGGGATGACTTGCAGGGCATTACATATTAATGTTCTTCTTTCTGAACTTTCGTTTCGAGTTAAGAAAAATGTAAGACGAAAAGTGGTCGTGTGCTTCTACCTCGAGGATAAATTATTTATGCACACGTGTGTATGCATATATATATATATATATATATATATATATATATATATATATATATATCATTTTCGTGTCACGGTGTTGTTCCCATCTTAAAGTTTTTTTTTAGTTATTTATGGCGGTCATTGCAAATAAGTTTTTTTTCCAGTTTTTTTTTTTCAAATAATATCTATTATAAATTGAAGATTTTAATATTTGGCTCTTATGATAAAATTTAAATTACTAAGTAAAATCATACACTAAAGTCGTTGTCATTATACGAACAAATAAATTAATATAATCGACTAAACATACTTGTAATTGCAAATAATAAAGACAGGTGTATTAATTCCAACGTTAAATGCAGTTAAAATGGCCGAAGCACAATGTACCCGCCCATGCAGTTAACACGCTTACTTCACACTAGTCAATTCATCATTGGTTGGCGGCCATATTGTTTGTAACAAACGTCAAACTTCGCCATGACAACGCCGTTGACAGTTGAGCTGTCAACCATAATTAATTTGAATTTAAGAAATTAAACAATATTTAATAAACAATTTTATTTTTTTTAAATAAAATCACGTATGCCTACAGTTTTTTTTTATACCTATATGCGGAAATAAATTTGTGTCGTATCAATGGAATTTATTTGTCCATTGTGCGGTGTTTGGTCTTTTTTATATTTTTTTTTCAATGCAATTCTATTTGTTTTTATCCAATATGTCACGAACATGCATATGTATGTATGTCTAGCCGCTTTGTGAAATGCAAATAGAATTCTATTTAATTTGATTCGACATTTTTTTTGCTAAACTATAATATATATATATATATATATATATATATATATATTAATTATACACAAGTATAAAGAGAAAGAGCTATCTAATTAGGAAAATTAAAATTTTCACTTTCCGCTACATTTAACTTACAAAGAAGCACTCAGAAATGAAAAATGAAGTTATTTAATGAAAGAGTTCATTAGGGGTTGTAGTAATGTATATAATTATATGTATATATATATATATATTTTAGGGTGGTCCTTAAAATGGTCATTTTCGAATTTCCTTGCTCCCAGGGGCTCAAATGGTTTCAAATTGATAAAAAACAATTCTCTGAAAGTTTTAGCTCTTAATATTAACGTTTAGATAGAGCGCAATTCAATCAAACTTAGTATGGAAAGAGCATGGAAAAAATTTTGAAAATTTAAAAAAAATGTTTTAGGTATTACTTAGCGACAAATGAATGAGTTTTATTCATTAATTTGTTTGCTAAATTACACCTAAAAAACATTTTTAAATTTTTTGAAAATTTTTTCATGCTATTTCCATACAAAACTTTGATTGAATTGCGCTCTATCTAAACGTTAATATTAAGAGCTAAAACTTTCAGAGAATTGTTTTTTATCAATTTGGAACCATTTGAGCCCCTGGGAGCAAGGAAATTCGAAAATGACCTTTTTAAGGACCACCCTAATATATATATATATATGTATATAAGAAAAATATGTAATTTTTTTTTAAAGTTGAAGAAAATGTGAAAATTTTAAATTTAGTTAGCCTTTGGTAGATTTCTTTAGTTACATTTTTTTATATTTGCGTCTATATTGCTAAAATTTGTTACGGAGCCTATATATTATTATATATCGTTAAAAAGCTAATAAAATTATCTACAATCCTGTATATAACAATTTATTACGTTTCAAACAAACATATTACAAAATATTTTTAAAATTTGATATCAAAATGTCTTGTCATTCTGTAATATTAATTTCAGCGGTTGTACTTTTTTGGCGTTTATTTTATTATAAACAAATAAAATATATCAATAATGCTATATATTGTTAGAAAACTAATAAAATTGTCTATGAAACTGTATATAACGTTTAATAACTTTTTAAACAAAATGAAATAAGAAAAATATGTGAAATTTAAAATTTAGTTAGTTATATTAAAATTCATCGGTTACATTTTTCATATGTAGCTTTATAACGATGAAATTTTTCTTTATGATTATTTATATGATATATCGTTTAAAAGTAGATACCTTTAAATCTGTATCTAATAATTTGTGACTCTTAGAACAAACTTACGCAAAAATAATTCATTAAACTTTAAAATTAACACAATCGTAAAGCGTCCACATTGCTTTTATTTGCAACACTTTAGTTTACATTTATATTTATTTAGTTCAAATTTATTCAAATATATCAACACTATTATACATCATTAAAAAGCTAATTAAATTCGCAATAATTACGTATATAACAATATACAAGTCTTAGAACAAAATTATCTAGGAAACATGATTAAAATTTGAACTCGCACAACTTAAAATTTGTAAACTGAGACTTCACAATCTTTTCATATATTCGATATTTAAATGCAACAACTTCACTCGGGTACAATGTTCATTCAAAATTAACTGCATTTAACGACTTATAACAAATGCAACTTCACTCGGCACAATGTGCATCCGCCATTTTGCTGCACATAATGCCAATGTGCAATATTGTATGAATTATTCTGCAAATTACCCGGATTAAAACTATTCCGTTGCCGGAGGAGTTATTAGGAAACTTTTCCGGGCGAAAATACATCCCAGAGTTGATCAAATGATAATTAGATATTTTTATTAGAATTTAACCATAACAATATTAATAAATATAGTTTATTATTATTGATGTTTATAATTTTAAAAATATCTTTGGTATATAAAATTACGTGCCATAATATCGTGGGTGTGCTTTTATTTATTAATGCGTCTATATTTTATTTAAAAGACGTTTTGTACTTAATATAAGCTATCAAGAAGTTGATAACGACTTGTAAACAGCCATTAAATTTTAACAACGTGTCGTTTTAGCAATAAAGGTCTTATAACATCTTTATATATATATATATATATATATATATATATATATATATATATATATACCTATGTCTGTTTATCATATACAGATGAAAAATTATGCAAGTGACAATCTCTCTTATGTCAAGAAATAAGAAAAATGGTAACGATGATGACCAAGTTATATGAAAACATATTAATCTTATCATTCTGTAATAGATTTATTCATTTATAAGCAAGCCGTAACCAATAATGTTCATTATTACTTTAAAAAATCTGATAGCGATAAAAATATGGTTATACATAAAACGTTTTTGTTATATAATAATTTTTTTCCTGAAAATCGTGTTCTACTCGTCGAGACCTTTCAAATGATACCCAACAAGCCATAAAGCATACTTTAAAATTTTTGAAGTAAAACTTCTTTAGACTAACTCAGCTTTGGGCTGTAAAAACATTAGAAATAACTGATTTTTACAGCAGAACCCACTGATTTTATATAGTTATATTTGAAATTTTCTTTCTAGTTCAAGACATGAAGTTTATTTCATACTTTATATAACTATAATCTAGAAAATAATCTAATTAACAATTCCAATAACTCCGGTGAAAATCTGATAAGCTTTCCGGACAGACAGGATGTCAGTACGCCCGGAAACTTTATCGTGTTCGCATCATCCAATAAAAAGTTTCGGTTCCGGAGAAAATTCCATAGTAACTCCTCCGGAATAGTTTTAATCCGGTAATTTGCAGAATAATTCATACAATATTGACATTCTGGCATTATGTGCAGCAAAATGGCGAATGCACATTGTGCCGAGTGAAGTTGCAATTGTTATAAGTCGTTAAATGCAGTTAATTTTGAATGAACATTGTACCCGAGTGAAGTTGTTGTATTTAAATAACGAATATGTGAAAAGATTGTGAAGTCTCGGTTTACCAAATTTTAAGTTTGTGAGTTTAAAGTTTAATCGTGTTTTCTAGATAATTTTGTTCTAAGATTTGTATATTGTTATATACGTAATTATAGCGAATTTAATTAGTTTTCTAATGATATATAATATTGTTTATATATTTAGTTAAATTTAAACAGAATGAATATAAATGTAAATTAAAGCGTTGTAAATGAAAGCAATATGGACGCCTTACGATGATGTTAATTTCAAAGTTTAATTAAGTATTTTTGCATAATTTTGTTCCGACGTTTACAAATTGTTATATACAGATTTATAGATAATTTTATATACTATTTAACAATATATCACAATCAATAGCCATGCAAATAAATTTTATTTCAATAATGCTAAATATAAAATATGTAACCGAGAATTTTTAATGAAGTCTCTATAAATTTTAAATTTGACATACTTTTCCTATTTAATTTTGTTTGCAAAGTTATTAAATGTTATATACAGTTTTATTGATAATTTTATTAGCTTTCTAACAATATATAGCATTATTGTTATATTTTAATTTGGTATAATAAAATAAATGCGTATAATAAAATAAAATAAAAAAGTGCAACCGATGAAACTAATGTTTTAAAATAACAAGATATTTAAATTCAAAGTTTAAAAATATTTTATAAATAATTTTGTTCGAAACGTTATAAATTATTATATACAGACTTATAGATAATTATATTAGCCTTTTAATGATATATAATAATATATATATTGTATAACAAATTTTAGCAATATAAACATGAAATTCAAAATGTAACCAATGAAATCCAGCAATAGTACTACAACTTAGTAATATTAAATTTCGAAGTTCACTAATTTTTCATATTTAATTTTCTTCGAAAAGTTATTAAATGTTATATACAGATTTATAATTGTAAAAAAAATAATTACATATTTAGACTATAATAAAATAAACTTGTATATAAAAGTTCAATCGATATAACTGATATTATAAATTAGGATGCTATAAATTCGGAATTATCGGTCTATCATTAGGTAAATTACTAATAGTGTTAGTAACGAACATTCTAAAATATTATAAGCCTACGAAAAGTGATTTATATAAAACAAATTAAAATTGTGAGGAGCTTTTTATAAATTCTGCTATCATACTTTATACTTATATTGGAACTTTATGCGTTCTTGTTTAACTAACTACATATTTTATTTGAATTTTATGCGTAATTTTTTATACTATATATTTTATGCTTTTTTATGTTATTCTATATCATAAAGCATTACTTTTTATTATTAATATTCATTTATCCAATTTAAATCGAATTCCGAGCTTCTACTGTACTTTGTTCAGATATTACTAAAGCCTTTATTGTAATTAAACGAACAATAAATAAATATAACAACTTTAATTCCTACTAACAAAGACAAATCCAACGTTAAATGCAGTTAAAATCGACAAAGAACAATGTACCCGCCGATGCAGTAACAACGTTTACTTCACACTAGTCAATTCATCATTGGTTGGCGGCCATATTGTTTGTAACAAACATGTCAAACGACGCCATGACAACGCCGATGACAGTTGAGCTGTCAACCATAATTAATTTAAATTTAGGAAATTAAACAAGATTTAATAAACAACAGTAAATTTAGAAATAAATTTACATACACCGGCAGTTTTTTTAATGTAATTGTTTGTTTGGTAAAATAAATTTATGTCGTAGCAATGGAATTTATTTGTCCGTTTTAGTTTTATATATTTTTTACAGACGATTAAATTCAATTATGCATTTTTATAAATTGTTTTTATCGAATATGTCACAAACGTACATCCTATGACGTTTTTAGCATTAATATTAACCGTGAGGTAAATTATATTATACTAATAATACGTTTGAATACTTTTTGTAGAAAAATTATATGTATAAATGTATATATATATATATATATATATATATATATCAATATTTATTCTACAAAATCAATTCATCTTTGCTTGTCAAATTCCATTTGAAAATCCATCATTCATCATTTATATTCTATCTTACTCAATTTATTAATCCCACTTCTCTTTTGATAAAATTTTAAGTCATTTCATTTCGACTTGGCTTGTTTTGATATTTCTGGGATTTATGATAATCCTTCAAAACAGGATATATATATATATATATATATATATATATATATATATTTATATAATATAAATTTTATCGCATGTTTTCCAGTAAAATCTCTCTCGATTCTAAATCAATCAATCAAGGTTCTTCTGACAAGTTTAAAAGCATAATCTGTTATGAACACACTTTATATATACTTAGATACACTTGTATAATATATATATATATATATATATATATATATATATATATATATATATATATATATATATATATGAGAGGATATATTTGAATGATTAGAAATGATTTGTTTCTCGGTTTCTCATTTTATCACGAACTCGAAATAACTTATTGCCTACACGAAAATGCTTTCGCCGAAATTCCTTCAGACGATTTCTAACAGAATTTCACAAATTGAGCGATGAGGTTATTATATATATGTATATATACATATAATAACCTCATATATACCTTTATATATAATAACCTCATATATACATTTAATTTTCAAAATTATCTCTAAATAATAAACACAATAAAAATATCATGCTTTCAACAATTTCAATTAATTTTATACAATTTCAAAATTTTCCTCTACATTTTACCAGTTTTCAATATTTGAATTCAAACGGTTATACAATTGGCAAACTTCACTCTCGAGTAAATTAAAACTGTCAACGTCGCCATGTTTAAATTTTTAAATGCAGTCAAAATATTCTGCAAACATTGTGCACGAGTAAAGTAGAACTCTTTTAATAATAAAAGAATTAATATAAAATATTCAATTTGATAAAACCTAATAGCAATTATTTTATTATTCTTTTAGAAATGGATAATAGACTTGAATAATAAATAACATAATTTCTAATAAAATTAAATAAAATAAAATAAAAACTCTGCTGTTATATTTGTGTTTTATATAAAATATTTCTCAATTTTCAAAAAGATATAAATAACTCCTGAAGATTCCAAAAGTCAAACAATTTATCACACGTCATTTTTGCTTAAAAGAATCCCAAATGTGTCATATCAGAAGAAAATAAGAGAAACGATCTCTCCACCTACGACGAGATAATATATATATATATATATATATATATATATATATATATATATATCACTATTACATTATCATAATATCACAATATATCACAAACACACAACTTTTTCTCTTAAACGACCTATTGGAAAAATTGATAAATGATACATAGTAATTCAATTTACTTACTATATTACATCAATATTAATTTATTATATCAAATTAATTAATTATCAGTGATTTATATTATACTCGTGCACAATGTTACGTCGACATTTTGACTGCATTTAACACTGTCATGGCGACGTTGACAGTTTTAGTTGACTCAGTGTGAAGTTTGCATAAATGTTAAACCGTTTGAATTCAAATATTGAAACCTAGAAATTTGTCTATTGATATTCAAATTCTGTAAAAAAAAAGAAACTCTACTGACTACAGAATCAAATTTGATTTAGGAGTTAAAAAAATGGACCTCTACTGACGAGCAAAATGTTTATATAATTCCAGAAAAGGAAAAATTGTTTTTTTTTATGAAAAAATTGTTACTGTAACTTCAAACTTAGTACTTTTAGAAGAATTTTTTTTGTACTTTTATAAGAAATGGACTCTACTGACGAGCAAAATGTTTTTAACATTTCAGAAAAGGAAAAAACTTTATTTTAATTATTTTTTATTACTTAAACTTAAAATTTTTGTATTTTTATAAGAAAATTTTGTATTTTTATAAGAAGGAACTCTACTGACGAGCAACTTAGATCATTTATTTGTTAAAAAGGACTCTACTGACGACAAAAATAAAATAAATGCAAAAATAAAATATATTCAATATATGTATTATATATATATATATATATATATATATATATATATATATATTGTGTATTATTTCTCATTTCGCGTTTAAGTTTCTTCAAACAAAAAATCTTTGAGAACAAAGTTCTTTGGCGCTGAAACTTTCTAAATTTTCTCGTTGGAAAGCACACCTTTACAAAGGCTCTCTCCACCTTCCACTTTTTTTCTTCTAATTATTATAATATTAATTGTAATGAACCATAATTAGAGCACCTCAAAGAGACTAGAGATATTTATTTGTAAGATACATAACTAAAACTCAGTTTTTTTTTAATTTAATTATTACCTATGATCATCTTCGTACATATTTATATTTTTATTTTTATTTTTATTTTTCTTTCATTAAATTTATTTATTACTAATTCAGTTCTAATAATTGTCTGTGATTTATATTTTAACTTTGAGCACAATGTGACGCCGCCATTTTGACTGCATTTAACACTGTTAACATGGCGACGTTGACAGTTTCACTCGAGTGTGAAGTTTGTCAGATGCTAGTTTGAATTCAAATATTAGTTTATACCAAATTACACGATTTTTATACATTCATTCACGTTTATAATTAATGAATTATGTAGCATTATATTTAAATTCAATTGATTTAATCATTATTAGTAAATCTGATAGTAAATTTCTCTATTACTAATTTAATTCTAGATTTATATTTTGCTTCCAGCACAATGTTAACTTTAAATTTTAAACTGCTATAACAGTTGACAGTTTTAGTTCACGTCGAGGGTGAAGTTTGCTATAAGTATAACCGTTTGAATTCAAATGTCGAAATCTGCTAACTTACATAATATAATCAAACCATAATATATATATATATATATATATATATATATATATATATTATATATATATATCTCATAGTATATTTAATTCATACGTCCTTAATTATTCCGAATGTTCGTCACGACGGCGACGCACTCGGCAAATTAATCCGCAAAAGTGTTCCTCCACCATTTCGAATGTAGATTTGTTTGCTTCGGGAATACATTTGTAGAAATTAGACATAGAAAAATGGAGACAAAATTCCTGCACTACTAATTATGATAGTTATGCTAGTTAGTTAATAGTTAGTTAAAAAAGGGAAACAAACTCTACTGACGAGCAAGCTAATAAATGAAGAAAAAAGAACTCTACTCACGGAGAACCTAACTAATATTCATCAAGCCAAAAAATGACAAACTGTCAAATAAATTGAAACCTAGATTATAAAAAATAAATCTACTGACAAGCATATTAAATTATAAACTAAAATATTAAAGAAAGAACTCTACTGACGAGCAAAATAAAAAGAGGCAGCTGTAAAAAAGGTTTCTAACTAATATGCAAACTAATTGTAAATAATGTTTTCATGAAAAACCATAACCTGTAAAAAAAGAACTCTACTGACGAGCAAATTAAAATATCGTAGTAGAATATAACAATAGGACTCTACTGACAAGAAACTTTAATTTTGACCCTAAAGATAAAAAAAGACTTTACTGACGATCAATTTAAAATTAAATAAATTAAAACGACTTGCCTAACGAAGCAAATTAAAATTACATGAAAAGGGACTCTACTGACAAATAAAACTAAAACGAGATAGAAAAAAGGACTCTACTAACGAGCAAATTAAATTTCGATTTAAAAAATAAAAAAGGAACTGCAACGACTAACAAATCAAATTTGATCAAGAATAATAAAAAGGGTCTCTACTGACGAGCAAATCTTTGATTTTGATCTACAAGATAAGAAAAGGACTCTACTTACTGACAAGCAAATTAAATTGCAAACTAAACTTTAATAACGAGAAAAATGTTTTAAAATTCCAGAAAAGGATTTTTTTGGTTTTCCAATTTTTTCGTACTGTAACTCAGGGAACTACAATTTTGTACTTTTATATGAAGGAAATCTACTGACGAGCAAATTAGATCATTTGTTTGTTAAAAACTGACTCTACTGACGAGCAAAATTAAAACAACATATAAAAGGGACTCTACTAACGATCAAAATTGAAACAAAAGGACTCTACTGACGATCAAAACTAAAACGAGATAGAAAAAGGGACTCTACTGACGAGCAATTTAGATCATTTGTTTGTTAAAAACTGACTCTACTGACGAGCAAAATTAAAACAACATATAAAAGGGACTCTACTAACGATCAAAATTGAAACAAAAGGACTCTACTGACGATCAAAACTAAAACGAGATAGAAAAAGGGACTCTACTGACGAGCAAATTAGATCATTTGTTTGTTAAAAAACTGACTCTACTGATGATCAAAACTGAAACGAGTAGAAAAGGACTCTACTGACGAGCAATTTAGATAATTTGTTTGTCAAAACTGACTCTACTGACGAGCAAAACTAAAACGAGATAGAAAAAGGGACTCTACTGACGAGCAATTTAGGTCATTTCTTGTTAAACGGACTCTACTGATGATCAAAACTGAAACGAGGTAGAGAAGGGACTCTACTAACGATCAAAATTGAAACAAAAGGACTCTACTGACGACCAAAACTGAACGAAATAGAAAAAGGACTCTACTGACGAGCAATTTAGGTCATTTGTTTGTTAAAAACTGACTCTACTGATGATCAAAAGTAAGACGATGTAGAAAAAGGACTCTACTGACGAGCAATTTAGATCATTTCTTTGTTAAAAACGGACTCTACTGACGAGCAAAATTAAAACAACATAGAAAAAAGGGACTCTACTGACATTTTTTAAATTAAAATATATAGAAAATCATAAAAGCTTTGATCAATGTCAATCAACGGATAATAAAAGACAAAGGGACTCTACTGGCAAGCAAACTAAAATTAGAAATAAAAAGAACTCTACTGGCCGCATGTAAGTAATAAATTAATTAATGATGTCAAAGATAAAAGAGTAAAAATTAATTAATGAAATAAGATAAGAGTAAAAAGAACTCTACTGATAAGGACACTACATGAAAATAAAATGAAACTGTACAAAAACAATTTTTATGTATTTCGAATGAATCTAAAATCTACGATTAACAAAATTTGCATATATAATTTAAA
>NW_020538149.1:0-18112 GCF_003426905.1 Ctenocephalides felis
TATTATATACACTTGGATATTGCAATTTTAAATAAAATGAGTAGAAAGGAGGCACTTTTATATTTTGACTGTGTTATATTGACTCTCTTGTTAATTTTATGTTGTTTATTTATTTCTAAACAAACTTTTGCTAATAATTTAAATCTCTTTGCTCTGATGTCGACTAATTCGTTATAAAAATTTATATAAGTGTTCCAATTTAAAGTGACAAGAATTGTTTTTATTGTGCATTTGTAAACAATTGTTATTATGAAATAATTAGGATTACTACAATTACATGTAAGTTTTTACACCATATCACTTTCTTATAAATTAGTTTTAATTAATAGTTTTAATCTGTATTGTTTTAAACTAGAATCCACTGAAATGACACAAAACAATGTGTCGAAACGTATGGAAATAATAAAAATGTTATAAGTTCATACAAGTTTTTAATTGATGTATTGTCCTGAAGACTGAATCTCATATATATATATATATATATATATATATATATATTATATACAACAAAGCGCCAAATTTTAATTTAATACTTGCACTTTTAAAAATGCAATTACCCAAATTTGGAAAAATCATGCCAATTCAATTACAAATTTCTTATTTATATATATATATATATATATATAAATTATAAAATTAAAAATCTATTATTTAAATTTGAAAGCTCATTCCAACCCAGAATGTTTTGCATATTTGAAGCTAATTGTATTATCATAAGCATTTTTTCTTCAAGTTTAATGAAGTTTTAGCTTTGCATTTTACTGTATTTAATTCTAATAATATAATCTGTTTTCTATTATCAGTAAATCTCAACCAATACCCAAAATATACGAATTATCTCAATTCTCATTTTGAAATTCGCGCCATACATTATGACAATATGGCGTCAACTGTCAAATTTTCAGCACCGCCGCCAGCGCCAACTTCACGATTCGACACCTGTCTCAACTAACAAGTGTTGTCAAAAGTCTCTCGGCATAAAACAAATTCATGTTAAAATAAAAATTAATTTAAAACAATTTAAATGTTAAATCAATCATAACAGGACGGCGGTAGCGTTTTAAATTAACGTCAAAATGCTGATCAGTATAAAGTGTATAAAGTGCTACTTAACATATTTTATATTCGTAAGTGTCCACCAAATGAAATTTGCCACGAATTCAATATTTGTTTTTGACATTAATGCCGGTCGAAATAATATAATTAAATACACGAATAACAGTAGTAAAATAGTTAATAGAAAACTAGTTACTGTTATTTGGTATAAAATTTTGTTGTTGCAAATGTCAATTCAAACAATGTCGGATGTTTTTCTTGTATTGATTTTGTTAATCTTATGTATTATTGTTTTGTAATTATTTTGTTGGTTTTTCAGATTCAATTCGGATGTAGTTCAATATTAGGTAAAGGGGCTACGCCCCTCACTCAAGCGAATATAGATATGACATTGGGTGAGTAACATCTTGTTTAAGGTTAAGTTAGTTTTTCTCTACAATAAATTTAATACTAAATAGATGCACCTTAATAAAATTTAATCGATAACTATGTTAGTTATGTTAATCGATGTGTTGTATCAAATTCTAGATAAGTTTTGATGCAAAAGTAAAGCTAGGTCATAATAGATTCTACAATTTTCTGCACATAATTTCTTTATTCTAACACTCAATTTTCAAAAACCACCAGATAAATTTTGTTGTTCTTTGTTAGAGTAAAATTAACAATATAAAAGCGATAGTTAAGTATAATCAGGGTAAAATGTGAGTGTAAATATAACGATTATCTAAATCGTTTCATTGTCTTGAGTTTTAGATAAGTTTTGTTCATGAGAAAGTAATGTCTATGTGCAACTTGTGTTGTATTAACTTCTTATTCTACAATTTTCTGAATATGCTGCTTTATTTTAACACTCATTTTTCAAAACTCTCTAGATAATTTTAGTTGCCCTCTCTTTGCGTAAGGTTAGGTTAGTTAATTTGTAGTGAAACGTTAGGAATAACAAAAATATCAGTGAATGAATATAATTTATATTAAACGTTTTCACAATTTGCTTACGGGATGTTAAAAAGAGGATAAAACATAATAACGATTTATTGATAGAGCTCAATTGTTCATATCAAAATTCTTATTCTTATTCCATCCTTTATGATATGATGGTCGATTTTATTATATTTGTTTTTTTTTTGTGGACATGATTGTTTGTTTGTGAAGCAATAATTTCTTGTATTTCGTATTTACTGTTTCTGTGTTTTCACTGAAAAAGAGTCAAAATTGGGTCTCGAAACGTATGGATCTATTAAAGTTATTTAAAGAAATATATCTTAGTTTCGTTTTTTTTATATCTGGTTGAATGCCTGTTAACAAGTTTGATTTATCAACATATATATATATATATATATATATATATATATATATATATATATCAAGAAAAATTTTAATTCCATTTAAATAACAATTGAACAAATAATTGCCAGACGTTTAAGATAAAACACTATTTGTTGATAAACAATCTCGGACTTTGCAATTGTGCAATTGTAATAACATTAATTAACAATACAAGTATTTGTTCAATTTGTTTTTGTTATAACGCACGTATTTTTAAACAATTTGCGGAATCTGAAATTTATAATTTAAAAATACATGTGCAATACAAAATTTGTATTGACAAAAAACTAAACTAGATAAATATATATTATAATATTACACATTTATATCTTATACAAATCTATCTTATATTTTATTTAAAGAGCATTTCAAAAATCGTTTTTTATAATCTATAATATAAATAAAATCTGCACAACTGTAAACATTTGTACAATGTTTTATTAAATAATATTTTAATACGATTTTTATTATCAAAATCGTGTTCTATAAATATGTAATATACTACAAACCCTTTTTTCAAATATACTAAAATGTTATAAGAATTACATCGAGGAATGTAACTGTACTTTGGATTTGTGAAAGTTATAGGCTTTCACTTTAAATATCAAATTTTTAAATTATTGGTAATACATAAATATATATATATATATATATATATATATATATATATATATGTTGAAGAAGTTAGTTTTAATGGTGAGAAATATGAGTAAGTTCTTCAAGGGCATACGTCAAATAAAAGGCAAAGATTTAGAAGTTAATCTTTAATTTTTTCCAAACGTTTCGACATAGGATTTTATGTCATCATCAGTGAATCTACAGAATGAACATTGAGAAATTAATATAAACTGGGAAAAATGACAGAAATTGGAAAAAGAACTATAGATATAAGTAATATAATTATAACAATAACAATTATACTTAACAGATAGATAAACAAGAGAAAATATATATATATATTTTTGAATAGTCTTGAATTTGATGTTGATATATATGTTTAATTTGAGTTTAATATTCGGGCGTAACATCAATAAAAATAGTATGAGTTTTTTTTAAAAAATTTATTTATTTAAAATCCATACGTTTCGGCTAGCATCTTAGCCATCATTCAGTGGTAATCAAGTTAATAAATTTTGTATTTCCTATAATAAAACATTTGTATGCAATGAAACCATTATTAATCCATGGTATGAGTATGTGCACATTGATAAGATATGTATTTTTTAACACAAACATCACAATTGGTAAAACACACTAATAATCATGATAACTTGACAAGTTGTCGAAACTATGTATTTACTCTTCGGAGTTTAGGATAGAAATGTCACAACTTTCTCAAAGTAGTTTTTAGCATGTGTTGATATTTTTTGGAAAATTTAAAAGGCGATGGGTATATATATATAAATATTAGGTACTAGTAATTGTCATAACTATTAACAAATAATTTATCTTTTTTTCCTATTTCAGCTTCCAATGAGTTGGTGTTCATTAATTTTTATGCCGAATGGTGTAGGTTTAGTAATTTATTGCAGCCTATTTTTGATGAAGCTGCTGATAAGGTAATAATAATTGTAGTCATTTATAAACTGTAATAATTATTTATTAATTAAGTCATTATTTAATACAAACAACTTGTGAACAAGGTTAGCGTGTTTGACCAAGTTGATTATTTGATATTTGAATGATCTTGATGTATTTTTTATTTCTTTTAGATAAATGAAGCATTTCCTGAACAGGGAAAAGTAGTATTAGGTAAAGTCGATTGTGACAAGGAGAATTCGGTTGCTTCCAGGTATCACATCTCCAAATATCCAACGCTGAAAGTCATCAGGAATGGACAGCCGACTAAAAGAGAATACAGAGGTAAAACATATCATAATACCTTCAACACTATCAATATGTTAATTTAAAATCTAAGGCAATAAATAGAGTTTTTTAAATAATAGGTTGTCAAATATCTCCCTTCCGCCTTTTTGTATTATAAACCAATAGCAAAAAAGCGGAAGGGAGATATTTGACAACCTAATATATAGAATAGGGTGGTCCTTAATATGGACATTTTCAAATTTCCTTGCTCCCAAGGGCTCAAATGCTTCCAAATTGATAAAAAATAATTCTCTGAAAGCTTTAGCTCTTAATATTGTCTTTTAGATAGAGCGCAATTCAATCAAAGTTTTGTATGAAAATAGCATGTAAAAAATTTAGAAAATGTAAAAAAAATGTTTTAGGTATAACTTAGCGACAAATGAATTAAAAGTGAAAATTTGTGTCAAAATTCGACGCTCTGCAAAATTTTTGAAATTTTTTTCATGCTATTTCCATATAAATCTTTGATAGAATTGATTCAAGGTTCAATTTATTTCTTAGATATTCATTTAAATTTGAACACATTGTTTAGAAGAAACGTATTTGGAGTGGCAGACTTCACTTAAAACTACAATTGAAATATTAGGTTGTCAAATATCTCCCTTCCGCCTTTTTGTATTATAAACCAAGAGCAAAAAAGCGGAAGGGAGATATTTGACAACCTAATATATACGAATGCTAATTACAATGACGAATACAAAATATTTCTATGAATTAATACTGTGTGATTTTAATTCATATTATGAATCTTTAAATTATGGTTTAAAATTATTAAAGCAAACAAAAATAGCAAATAAATGCTATTAAGTTAATATTTTTGTACTTAATATTTACTATGTGTTATCATTTTAATGATAGCATAAAATTGTATTAGTTAATACATGTTACAAAAGGACAGATTTCTTTAAAACAATTATAGATAATTTACATTACCAAAAATTCTATCTTTGATACATTTGGATCACTATATTAAACTAACTCTATAATTCATGCTCAAATAACTTTGAAAATGATTTAAAATGATGACTAATATTAATTATCTTAATACTAGTAACTGCGCTCTATCTAAAAGACAATATTAAGAGCTAAAACTTTCAGAGAATTGTTTTTTTATCAATTTGGAACCATTTGAGCCCTTGGGAGCAAGGAAATTCGAAAATGTCCATATTAAGGACCACCCTTATATAGAACCTTTTAAAGGACTCTGAATAATTTAATCAGAATCATCCAATATGAAAAGTTTAAAAATTTTAAGAAATTTAGATAACTTGTATATGTTTAAATAATTATTTATGTAATTATAAACTATAAATTATTTCGATAATTGACAACTATAGAAATATTATTTATATATATATATATATATATATATATATATTTATATACATATATAAAAATATATCAATTTTTTATTATTTAGGTGCAAGAACATCAGAAGCATTTTTGGAGTTTGTCAAAAAACAATTGGAGGACCCGATTAGAGAATTCCATTCATTGAAAGATTTGGAAACATTGGATACCAAAAAGGTAAATAAAAAACTTTTATATAAACTTTGAATTATAAGATTAATAATAGGTTCAATCCAGTTTTCTTTCCTTTACAGTAGAGTTCTTTTTTTGGCCTTTTTTTATTATTTGGTATCTTATCTGTCTGCTTTATATTCTTTCCTCAGACATTTTTGTCATTTTTTCTTAGAGTCCATGTCTCTGAATCTTACAATCTTTTATATTTTAATATTTATTTCTAGCGTATCATTGTGGGCTATTTTGACAGAAGGGACATGCCAGAATATTCCACATTCCGTCGTGTTGCAACCAATTTGAAGGAGGACTGTCAGTTTCATGTCGGGTTTGGAGATGTCAGCAAAAATATGCATCCTCCTGGTAATTAATACAAATATATATAATATATATATATATATATATATATATATATATATATATATATTAGGTTGTCAAATATCTCCCTTCCGCCTTTTTGTATTATAAACCAAGAGCAAAAAAGCGGAAGGGAGATATTTGACAACCTAATATATATATTTATATATAAAATATATATATTTATATATAAAATATATATATTTATATATAAAATATATATATATATATATATATATATAAATATAAATAGATAAGGAAATTGTAATTGAATTGGCATGATTTTTCCAAATTTGGGTAATGGGTAATAATAATTGCATTTTTAAAAGTGTAAGTATTAAATTAAAACTTGGTGTTTTGTTGTACATATTTATATATATATATATATATATATACATATATATATATATATATATATATATATATATATATATATATATATGAGATTCAGTCTTCAGGGCAATACATCAATTAAAAACTTATATGAACTTATAACATTTTTCTTGTTTCCATTCGTTTTCGGACATTTTTTTTACTTTTTTTCAAATAACTTTTAATTTTTCTCTCGGATAATATATTTTATTTACATTACTAAAAACTAGATAAAATTTACTAAAATCTAGTAAAAATTGTTATATACACTTGGATATTGAAATTTTAAATAAAATGAGTAGAAAGAAGGCATTTTTATATTTTGACTGTGTTATATAACTCTCTTGTTAATTTTATGTGGTTTATTTATTTCTAAACAAACTTTTGCTAATAATTTAAATCTCTTTGCTCTGATGTCGACTAATTTGTTATGAAAATTTATATAATTGTTCCAATTTAAAGTGACAAGAATTGTTTTTATTGTGCATTTGCGAACAATTATTATTATAAAATAATTAGAATCACTACAATTACATGTAAGTTTTTACACCATACCACTTTCTTATAAATTAGTTTTAATTAATAGTTTTAATCTGGGCTTTTAAACTAGAGTCCACTGAAGATGACACAAACAATGTGTCGAAACGTACGGAAACGATAAAAATGATATAAGTTCATACAAGTTTTTAGTTAATTGATTGTCCTGAAGACTGAATCTCACATAGCTCAACATAAAAATTATTAAAATTTAACATATATATATATATATATATATATATATATATATTATTCAAAATTTCAAGTAGCATGTTAGGACTTATATTAAACTTGGAACATGATTGTTCAATTGATGCACCAACAAGAATATTACAACAAACACTTTTGCAACCCCAAATTTTTACCATCCTAACACAAATTTCGAGCTTGCTGATTTATTATAAATTGTTCAAAGTTTATTTCCATTAACAATTTTCTGAAATTCTGAAAAACCTGTTTTTTTTTTTTTTTGAAAAAGTAATTTTCATTTTATGATGTAGCCCTAAATTTTCACCCTCCTAGGACAAACCTTAATAATGTAATAATTAACAAGTGAATATTTTCTCATTATATTTATATTATTACATTTCGATCAATTGAACAATCGTCTAATTATGTAAATATTAAATATGATGGTTAATATTAAATATTATGGTTAATAATAATAATAATGATAAATTAACATTCTTTTTCATGACTGGCTCTTGCATGCTCTATTTATAGATAACGCTGTCATCGAAGAAGGTAACTGCAAATTGCTTTTTGCTTTACATTTTATTACTTGAGAAAAATGGAAAAGATAACTAATACACATTTAACTAATTGATAAAGTCATTTACTTAAACTTTAAATGACTTTGATAAAGTCAAGTTACTATAGATAAAAAAATATTAAATACATAAAATAGTTTATAAATTTTTTCATTTTTTCTCGAGTTATGTATAATTTATTATTTATTTTGGTTTAAATGCATGTGAATACATTTAGTGTATATGTATATATATATATATATATATATATATATATATATACATGATTAATTTTTTTGAGGGCGTAACATGAAGTAAAGATACAGACTAATTATATCTGAACCTTAAATTAAAAAATGCATAAAACATTACTTACTTGAATTTCTTAGATTATCATTTACACATATTATATATACAGCTTGTAAAAAATTAATAATTGGAAACAAGCACCAAATGTCAGTAATTTCTTTTTTAATTTAAGGTTTAGATATAATTAATCTGTCTCTTCAGTTAAATCTTTCTTTTTATTTTTGCTTATGTATAATTAGTTTTTTACGTTACTTTCTGCTTTTTTTCAAAATTGTAGAACCACTGACGATGACGTAGAATTTTACGTCGAAACGTATGAAAAAATAAAGATGTTTTAAAAAATCTTTACTTTATTTATATTTTTTACTTAATGTTACGCCCTCCAAGAACTTAATCATACATTTCAACATCAAATTTAAATACTTTCAACATATATATATATATATATATATATATATATCATATTCATATATTTATGTATATATATGGGTTTATATAATAGTTGAATTATTTGAGACATAACACCGATACAAATACATTTTTCAAAAATGATTAGACCGATAAATTCTAATATAACGTCGATTGCTCTAGAAATTTTGAAAACTGATTTTATTGTTCGCATTCTATTAAAAAAGACCTTTCAAATGATACCCCACATGCCATATATGAAATTTTTGAAGTAAAACTTCTTCAGACACCTCAGCTACTAATTCGTAAAAAGTGTATATTTTATAGCAAAATCACATAGTTCACTTTAGCATTCGCTATATAAGTTAAAACAAAACTAGTGGTGTATGGCATCGTGCCTTAAGGCAAATTGCTGGAACTTCCCGTACCGTTATGAAATATTCGAGAAATTTTAAACGTTAATAACAAATACTGTAAGGTTAATTATTTTTGCTATCTTGTTATATCTGAGCAAAACAAATGAACCATTAACAATTCTTATTTCATTTCGAATTCAATTTCAAAAAAAAAATAGTTGCCTAAAAATTTGCACAAAATTGAAAAAGTGCTCCCGTACAGTCACAGTCTAAACGCATTTGTAAATAATTCTGTGCGACATTTTCATTTATACTGTGCTTGGCTTGGCGGCATTTTCACATTTTTCAATAGTTTTCACCAAATTGGAAAATTGAAAAATTGCTCCAGTACATAAACAGTCTAAACGCACTCGGGTAAACATTTGTACCAGAGTGGCGCTTAGACTGTGTTTAGCCTGGGTAATTTTTTGAATTTTTAATCCAAAATTACAAAAATATTTTATGGAAAATAAAAAAAAATGTAATAATTTTTTATCCTCAAAAGCAATTGTTTTGTCAATACAAGCAGAAAGTTTTTTAGATCATTCAAATCCGATACTCCGTTCTCTCAAAAACTCGATTTGTATTTTCTGCACCCTTTGCTCCGTATTTCCGTAACGGCTGGACCTGCCTTTGCTAAAAACTAATCAGCACATCTCCCTATCAATAGGGATCGAATGTTTTTTGAACCATTCAAATCGGTTGATCCGTGCGCCCGAAAACGTGGACGAAAAAATGCGGACATACAAAACACACTGTTACATTTTGTTATAAAATATGGTTATGTATATAACTTTTTTATTACGATATAATCATTTTTTTTGTGAAAATCGTTTTCTACTCGTCGAGATCTTTTAAACGATACCCAACATGCCAAAGGGTACTTTACAAACATTTTGAAGTAAAACTTTTTTAGACACCTCAGCAAAAATATTCATTAAAATTGTAGTTAAATTAGCCAATTAATGGTTAATTATGAGTTACCTAATTCTCATTTTAGGTAAACCGATAATAGTATTCAGGCCAGACGTGTCCAGATCAAATGAACATGATGAAACTTATTTGGGATCTTTGTCCAACATGGATGAGCTGCACGTTTGGGTAAGAAAAAAAACTTACTTTATCGAAGTTTTCATGAGAATATAATATTTTTATTTATCTTAGGTGCAAGATAAATGTGTGCCTTTGGTCAGAGAGATCACATTCGAGAACGCCGAAGAATTGACAGAGGAGGGTCTTCCATTTTTAATCCTTTTCCATTCCCCCGACGATTTAGAAGTGTCAAACAATTCAATGATATCGTGCATACAGAATTGCTTGACGAAAAACGTAAGCAAAATGTAAAAGATTATTTTAAACCTCTTCAAGATGTTTATGTTTTTTTTTTCTTTTAGAAAATGTGAATTTCCTGACAGCCGATGGTAAGAAATTCGCCCATCCTCTGCACCATCTGGGCAAAGGGCCGAGTGATCTGCCGTTGATTGCATCGATAGTTTTAGGCACATGTACTTATTCCCTGATTTTAAAGACATGCACATTCCTGGCAAATTGAAGCAGTTTTTGCAGGATCTCTATAATGGAAAACTGCACAGGTAAGGGATAAAAGATAATATATTATGAATAAAAAGTCCCAAAAGTCAGTGGCACATCTAGGGTGAAATTTTCAAAAAACCGAATTTTCAATTTTTCCATATTTCAATAGGTTATACCTTTAAAAATAACATACCAAAATTTTAAGTCGATATCTTAAATAGTTTTTGAGTTACAGCCATTTAAAGAGTATATATACAGTATATAGTATAACGATCATTTTATATTTAAACGCGTTTTCCTCAAAACACTATTTTTCGAATTTGCTGCAGCGATTACTCAAAAACAAATGATCCGGTCACTAGCAAATTTTTTTTTACATGTTCTATATATAGTTCTTCATAAAATGAACTATCGATTATTTGATCAGATCAATAATCGAATTTTGGCAGCACAAGAACGACCAAAATTTTGGGTAAAATTCGACTTTTAAAAAAAAAAAACGCCGTCGTTTTGTCCATTTTTGATTTTTTTTCTTTATCGTAGTTCATTTTACAGACAATATTATCTAGTTTAACGAGATTTTTTTTTTTTAATTTTTTTTTAAATTTCATCGACGTAGAAGGCCGAAATCACTGCAGCAGTGAAGGGCCTTTTTTTCGCGTCGTTGAAGATCGACGATAACTTAAAAAATATTTAATTTTTTTCTTCAAAAATTTCACTTTGCATTCTTAAAACATGTATAAATATATTCCTAAAATTTTGAAATGATTGATAAAGTATTTTGTTTAATATAAATTTCCAAAAATCACCCCTTAATAAAAGTTCCAGAAGTTGTCTGTGGTAGAAAGTAAAAGAAAAGCTTATATAATATGATAAACTGGTAAAGTTGTAATTTTTTAAAAATACTTTTGTTTGTCGAAGAATGTTGTAATTTTGATATTTCATACTTTAATATGTCTACTTCAACAACAAATATTAAAATCAATGACTTTTTTAAGAAATTTTCGGGAGTTTTGCATTCTTGAGAACAAAGTGATTATTATTATTTATCTCTCAATATTTTCATTTGCTCGTCAGTAGTGTCCTTTTGTCCTAATATTTTCATTTGCTCGTCAGTAGAGTACCTTTTTTCCCTTGTGTTTTTATTTGCTCGTCAGTAGAGTCCCTTTTGTCCTAATATTTTCATTTGCTCGTCAGTAGAGTCCCTTTTGTCCTAATATTTTAATTTGCTCGTCAGTAGAGTCCCTTCTTTCTCTTTGTATTTTAATTTGCTCGTCAGTAGAGTCCATTTTTTTTAACATTTTTATTATGCTTGTCAGTAGAGTTCCTTTTTCTTACAATATTTTCAATTTGCTCGTCAGTAGAGTTCTTCTCCCAATCATTACAAATTGAATGTTATTTAGATCATTAAAATCGGCTGATCCGTTCTCTCAAAAACTCGATTTGTATTTTCTACACTCATTGCTCCGTATCTCCGTAACGGCTGGACCTGCCTTTGCCAAAAACTAATCAGCATATCTCCCTATCAATAGACAAACACTCACATCCATTTTTTCTGAGGTATGCCTCTTAAAAATGTTCAGAAACCTTTAAAACGTCGAGAAATGCAAAAATTTTCATTTTCGATTTTCGGCCCATTGCTATAACTTACCCTACGAGAAGTTAATACTAAAAGCGATGACATTTCCCCAGAAATTTTCAAGATTTTCGCTAATGAAAAAATTATAACAAACAGATAAATTAGCATTACAAGTCCTAATTTCAAAATTTGTTGTATAATTCATTCTTTAGTTAATGCAAACTTTGTGTTGATGTGGGAAAGCTAAATAAAATATTATAGGCATGTGACAAGTTTTACTACACTTTGTAGCATAACAAATGCAAATATCTTGGAAGTTTCTGAGAAAACTTGTTGATTTTAGTATTTACCCAATTTTTTTTCTCTTTTTTTTTCAGGGAGTTCCACTACGGCCCCGACACGAACGAGATAGCCCCCGACAATTCCCCAAATGCCGGTGGGGCCCAAAGAAAGGCTACGCAGCCCCCGGATTCTACTTTCAAGAAATTGGCACCCTCGAAGAACAGATACACCTTACTAAGGGACGAACTTTAGGTAACGAATTGATTTGATGTTGAGAGACGATAGCAACAAATTTTTTATTATTAATGAATTGATTAATTTACAAAACCACCCACGATGATGATAAAGACTAGAGACAAGACGAAAGGTTTGGCTGAATATTAAAAAATTGTGTAAAGTGAGTAAAGAAGTTAATATCGAGTGATGTAAATGTAATATAGATTTATTATATATATATATTTATATTGATAGCACTTTAATATAATTTCAACAAAAGTTCGAGTTTTTACAACAATTTAGTATCACGTGTTTGTTATTTTGTTGATTTTATTTTGTTTATTTGAAAAGTTTTTGAGTTGTTAAAAAACTGTTGGATTTTTAGAAAACTTTGCCTTGATATGGGAAAGCTAAATAAAATATTATAGGCATGTGATAAGTTTTACTACACCTTGCGGCGTGCGAGTATATTTTTCATAACAAATGCAAAAATCTCGAAAATTTCTTTTAAAAAATCATTGATTTTAATATTTGTTGTCGAAGTAGACATATTAAAGTATGAAATATCAAAATTACAACATTCTACAACAAACAAAAGTATTTTTAAAAAATTACGACATCTTTGCCGCCACCTTACGAAGTTTTTCCTGTACTTTGTTTACAAAAAAGCAAAAATTTCGAAAATTTCTTAAAAAACTCATTGATTTTAATATTTGTTGTCGAAGTAGACATATTAAAGTATGAAATATCAAAATTACAACATTCTACAACAAACAAAAAGTATTTTTAAACAATTACAACATTCTTGCCGCCACCTTATGAAGTTTTTCCTGTACTTTGTTCACAAAAATGCGAAAATCTCGAAAATTTCTTAAAAAACTTATTGATTTTAATATTTGTTGTTAAAGTAGACATATTAAAGTATGAAATATCAAAATTACAACATTCTACAACAAACAAAAGTATTTTTAAAATATTACGACATCCTTGCCGCCACCTTACGAAGTTTTTCCTATACTTTGTTTACAAAAATGCAAAAATCTCGAAAATTTCTCAAAAAACTCATTGATTTTAATATTTGTTGTCGAAGTAGACATATTAAAGTATGAAATATCAAAATTACAACATTCTACAACAAACAAAAGTATTTTGAATAAAATTTACAACTTTGGGATTATTCTTTGTTCCTCATTACAGGCCTATAATATTTTAAGGCTTTTGTTTTGATTATCAACTCTATATAAATCTATATTTAAAAGTTTTTTGAAAATTCCACACAACACCAGAAAAAAAAATTGTCATGATATTGCATTATATATATATATATATATATATATATATTTATATTATTCATATATATTATTATTAGGTTGTCAAATATCTCCCTTCCGCTTTTTTGCTATTGGTTTATAATACAAAAAGGCGGAAGGGAGATATTTGACAACCTAATATTTATATATATATATATATATATATATATATATATATATCATTCTGAATTTGATATTGACATATGTATTAACAAAGTCTAGTAATCGGGCATAACATCAATAAAAAAACATGAATTTCTTTCAAAAATTTATGTAAAATCCATACGTTTCGGCTATAATCCCAACCTTCATTCAGTGGAAACTAAAAATAAAATTAAAAACTAAAACAATTCTTGGAAAAAATATTTTTTTAAAAAGTCTTTTCTCCATTATATCTTCAACACACTATCTATTTTTGATTTTTTAAATTAGTATTTTGTGAAAATATTGTGTAATTTCAAGTTAATGTTTATTATACATAGTGTAGTGCATTACCATATCCGAATACCATGGATTACTAAAGTTTTCCAAATTAACACTAAGATCAACTAATTGTAAGTACTAATTACTATTTTATTTTTTTCCTTTCACTCCAATTCAATTGTTTTAGTTTTTAATTTTATTTTTAGTTTCCACTGAATGAAGGCTAGGATTATAGCCGAAACGTATGGATTTAAAATAAATTTTTGAAAGAAATTCATGTTTTTTATTGATGTTATGCCCGATTATTAGACTTTGTTAATTTATATATATATATATATATATATATATATATATATATATATATAATTTTTTTATTATATATGTATATTTTGGCCTTGTATATTTTTGCTCCAATAGTGTTTTATGCTTAGCGATAAGATTAAAACCAAAATTTGAAGGCAACTAAATTTTATCAATTATTTTATTTTGGTACTTAACGATTAAAGTTAAAGACAAAAATAAATAACAATTTTTTTCAACAGAAAATCAGTCTGCAATGGTTATTATAAATACATCGATTTAAATGTGTTTTTTTTTTAAATTAAATATTTTTGGCTATTTTTTATAACGTTTTTGCTAAGACTCTTCTTGATGTATTTGTACAGAAGACAAAAGTTGTTGGAGAGAATAGTGATTTTAATAAAAAAAATATTGAAAATTATATAATTGTATATTTTTGTAGAAAAGGGTGAAAATTTAAGGTTTATTGTATTTTTAACTTCCCGTAGGGTAGTTATAGTAATGGGCCGAAAATCGAAAATGAAAATTTTTGCATTTCTCGACGTTTTGAAGGTTTCTGAACATTTTAAGGCATACTTCAGAAAAAATGAATATGTGCGGATAAAAAATTTTCTGGCGACGTTCTCGGGCGCACGGATCAACCGATTTGAATGGTTTAAAAAACATTCGATTTCTATTAATAGGGAGATGTGCTGATTAGTTTTTGGCAAAGGCAGGTCCAGCCGTTACGGAGATACGGAGCAAAAAGTGCAGAAAATACAAATCGAGTTTTTGAGAGAACGGATCAATCGATTTGTATGACCCAAAAAACATTCAGTTCGTAATGACGGGGAAAAGTGGTTATTAGTTTTTGGCAAAGGTAGGCCCAGCGGTTTCGGAGATACAAAGCTAAATGTTAAAAAAAAATGGCAGTTTTTGATAGAACTAAGCGTCCGATTTAAATGATACAAAGAACTTTCTGCTTGTCTTAACAAAATAATTGCTTTTGAAATAAACATTTTTGTTTCTATTTTTTTTTTTCAAAAAATATTTTTGTAATTTTGGATTAAAAATTGAAAAAACGACCCAGGCTAAGCACAGTCTAAGCGCCACTCTGGTACAAATGTTTACCCAAGTGCGTTTAGACTGTCTATGTATTAGAGCACTTTTCCAATTTTGTGAAAACTATTGAAAAATGTGAAAATGTCGCCAAGCTAAGCACAGTATAAGTGAAAATGTCGCACAAAATTATTTGCAAATGCGTTTAGACTGTGATTATACGGGAGCATTTTTTCGATTTTCTGCAAAAAATTAGGCAACTATATTTTTTTTTAAATTGAATTCGAAATGAAATGACAATTGTTAATGTTCAGTAGAATTGATTTATGATTTACATTTGATTTGCTCAGATATAACAAACAAGATAGCAAAAATAATGGAAATTACAGTATTTGTTATTAAAATTTCTCAAATATTTCATTACGGTACGGGAAGTTCCAGCAATTTACCTCAAGGCACGTTGCCATACACCACTAGTTTTTATTTCAAATACTTTATTACAAAATCAAATTTACAAAAACATGCATAAAATACATATAAAAACATGCAATATTTACAAAATTATTTTACAATCACAGCACAGCATTTTTAAATAAATACATTATTATTACAATTATTAATTATTAATAAACGACTTTGCTAAATTTGCAATCCGGGCAGCCAATAATCAGCACATCAGCAACATCGTTTGGCATTGATATAAATTGTGGTGTGCGGGAGCAATTTGCTGAATGCATGTTGACATTCATCCAAATTTCAGATTCTAAGTCTTTTATGTTTCCTTTTCGTAACCTAAAGTAAATAAATAATAGAATAATAGAGTCTAAAGAAGTTTTACTTCAAAAATTTTATATTGTATCTTTTATGGCATGTGGGGTATCATTTGAAAGGTAATAGAATAAGCTTTACATATATATATATATTATATTACCGTAGTCCACATTTGCATATAATCAATCCTTCAGAATCATTTCCTATTGCATTTTTTAAGCAGCACGGACACGTCACTAAATCAGACATATCTATTTCCAAATGTTCAAAAAAGTCATCGAAGTCTCTATCTTGAACTCTGAAATAAAAATTTACATTTTATTTATTAACTTGAAAATGAAAATTTTTTATATATATTTACGTTTCAGAGGTTTCTGAACATTTTGGCAAACCTCAGAAAAAATGTATGTATGTGTTTGTGTGTGCGGATACAAATTTTCGTCGACGATTTCGGGAACACGGATGCCATTATATTGGATAGGGTTATTTTTTTTGCAAAATTTTGTTAAAAAACTTGAAAATCTAAAAATGCACTTAAGAATTTAATATTATTTTCAAAAACGTATAATATTATATTTATGGTCAAACAATTTTTTTGGTAGTTAATGCAAATTCAGAAAAGTGTGACCAAAAAATGTCAAGTGAAGCAATTTGAATAATTCAAAAAACATTCGATTCGTATTGGAAAGGAGACGTGCTGATTAGTTTTTGGCGAAGGCAGGTCTAGCCGTTTCGAAGATACGGGGCAAAAAGTGCCGAAAACGGTAACTCAGTTTTTAAGAGAACGGAGCGTCCGATTTGAATAATTCAAAAAACATTCGATTCGTATTGATAAGGAGACGTGCTGATTATTTTTGGCGAAGGCAGGTCCAGCCGTTCCAAAGATACGGGGCAAAAAGTGCCGAAAACGGTAACTCAGTTTTTTAAGAGAACGGAGCGTCCGATTTGAATAATTCAAAAACATTTTACATGTATTAACAAGATGAAGAACTGTTCAAATTTTGGAAAGGCAGGTCTAGCAATTTCGGAGATCTAATAAAAAAAGTGTAAAAAATGCCATTTGTGGGTCAAAAATGATCATTAGACATATGCATATCAATTATCAGATATTTTATAGAGATTTTAATAATAAGTATAAATTTTGTTTACATTCCTATGGGTTCCGCATCAATGTTTACGCGTTAGACGCGGCGCTTACGCGCTTCGATATTTCGTCTTTGTGCAGTTAAAGCAGTATGATTGCTTTGAAAAAAGTTCAGAATTTCCAAAATATTCCAAAATGCACATTGTTCAAAAAGTCTTTTGTCAACAATTTAGAGTTTCTCAAAAATCTAATTTTTCAGAGTAAATTTTTTTCCAAAAATGTTAATCTTTTTAAAAAAATAATTTTTGGTACACGGGAGGTTCCAGCAATTTGCCTAAGGCCCGCTAGTTTTTTTTCAGTCTAATATAATTGTATTTATATTATTTTAACTTATTACGTTGTATTATCCAGTAGAGACAATTCCTGCAAAATTTCATCCTCAGTCTTCAATCGCATTCTAATTGTGCCAATTCATCGATGAGTATATCGTTTAGAGTATCCTACAATAAACACAAACATACAAACAACATATACATTAACAAAATTATTATTACAAATAACTATATTATTATATTCTTTTAGTGTCCCGCATGTTAAGTTCCTGCCACTGCGAAAGACTTCTGTCTCATTTTCATTACCGGATTTTACATCTCTGCAAAAAAGATACAAATAATATAATA
>NW_020538150.1:0-13638 GCF_003426905.1 Ctenocephalides felis
TTACTATTCTGATTTAAGGGACAGAATTTCTAATCTTTATTTTGACTTCAGGATTACTTGTTGCAAATGTTCTAATTTGAGGTTTTTGTTATTACGTCAAATTATTATTACTATATAAAATGAAAGTAGGGCTAATCAGATTAGGGGACAATGAAAAAATCAATCGATTTTACTTATGGGGAGACGTACTGATTAGTTTTTGATACATAGGTTCAGCCGAATATTTCATTACGGCACGGTAAATTGTCCTGGGCTGGTTGGTAACGTCTTTGGATGTATGTTCCGTATCACCAGTACGACCAGGAATTGTAATGGTAGGCTGGACCCGAGCGGTGAACAGTTGAATAGTTTTGAAATATTAATTTGTGATGTGGACTCTCCAGAGTCCCAATGGTAGTGTGAAAGGCCTTTAGGACGAACAGCAAATTGATAGTGATTTATAAACCACACTTCTTTCTTTGAATGATACTTATTATTCACTATTTTTACAATAAGATTTGTTGATAATCTTTTGGTTATCATATCAGCAAAGACTACATTTTACTGAATACTATGTCTGTCAAACTGACTCCAAGTTTGACTCCAAGCTTGACTGACTGTCTAACTTTTGTCTAACTCTTATATACTAATTTCTTGTTTACAACCTATTTACAAAATCCAACAGTAAGCACTTCCGATGATCACGTAATCTACATATAACTAGCAACGCGTTTTGTAATTATTAAACAAAATAATGATTCGAATTGTTAATACAGTTCAGCGGAAACTTCCAGCCGTAAGGCACGATGCTATGCACAACTAGTTTGTTATATTTTTAGAAACAAGTAATAAGTCTGATTAGTTCTATCCTGTGTAGAAATATATTTATAGAGAATCGCCTGTTTCGCGCTCACTTTAACGATTTTGAAAGCATTTTAATAGAATTATGAACAGAACCATTAACAACAAAAGTAGTTAAACAAATGGAACAACATCTCACGTTGAATTATCAAATCCGAAACTGCTGTATAACTAGATCCATTCCATTTGCTAATGTAATTTTCGCTTAGCATTCAACTATTTTGTGTTTGTCGGTTCAGAGTACGGCGAGACGGGCGCGACTCAAATATTTGCGATTCGAAATGACACAAAGAAGATTCGATTTAGCAAGTTTGACAAACTACGAAACCGCTCGCGAACACAATTCATGTTCGGCGGAAAGCATGGAGCAAAACCCACACAGAATAAGAAATACAAGAAGTACAAGCAATCGGAATGGAGTAAAAATCTAGTAGACGCATTTACTTGCTGCATATTTGCGAACGTCACAACACACGCGCGGCAGCCGCTCGAAAACTGCATGTACCGAGAATACGTGATGTAATACACTTCTCGACTGAACAAGAAATAAGTTACTGTCATTCACATGCAAAGATTTTCAATCAATTGATAAAAAGTTACGACGAGTCAAGATTTCCTCGGATATAAATAATGAATGGATTATTCAGTAAAACCAATATATTACATATGATAGTAACGCAACACTTGTGAGAATTTACATAATCTGGTGTTAGATGTTAGTTATATATTGTTTTCTGCAAACTATAACCAAGGCAAAGAACCAAAATTAACAAAGACTATAACAGTTATAAAACGCAATTAAGACATTGAATTGCTGTTGCTTTAAGGGAGGTATTTTAGTATAAAGGCATGAATTTTGAGGTCATTTTTAAATCATCACAAAAAGGCAATATTTTTTAAGTAATTTTTTAACTAGACTAAGAATGAACGGTTGTTTTCGTCATCCTCAAGCTTTTATAACCTCTCATGATGACGTAACCATCCTTCTAGAAATGTTTGTTAGGATGATTCATTCTTGTTTATTTGCGACTTAAAACCTTACAAAACCGTTACTCTGACTTGCACGTGCGTGTCATCTTTGCATACTTTGTTGCAAAGCTATGCGTCATGCTAACTGCGTTGTTCATATTGACTGTTATATAGAAATCATAATATTATTTATAATTATTACAAATGGGTGGATAGCACTACAAGCTATAGCTCCGAAAATAATTAAAAGTTTAAAAAATTTTATGGTACACATATTCTTACAAATAAACGATTTTTTGGAATTTCTAAACTAGAAAACCACCTTAAATTTGTTCATTAGCTATTAAAGAATTTACTATAACCTGATGATATCAAATAAAGGCCCAATGAATTTGTTTGCATTTCAACCCCAGTTAAATATAGAAAGTAGTAATTTCAATCTCTCATTTTTTTTCGTCGTTCTCGAAATTGCATTGTGCTCTTAATCATACCATGGTAGATGAATCTTGCGCAAAAATATCTTATATCCTGAATATTACATGTCACAAGAACGTTTTTTCCTGAATTTTCGTTCCATTACAATTCTGTATCCATGCATGTGCACGGGCGATTAACCGCCCGCCCGCCAATAGCCATCGCCCCCAATCGCCCCCAATCGCCCCATCCATGAAATACCATCTCGTGCATTAGATAGCATCCGTGTGACAATCCCGAATGACGTAGCGCGGCATCGTACAGGTTCCCGCAGGATCGATAGCATTCTCAACCGAATGGTTTACGTGCATAAATTCGATGGGCAACCATATACAACTGGTTTATGGACAATTTTTATGGGAAAATGTTGGTTTATTTTTAAATAAACTTGAATGATGAATATGTTATGGACATATATTCAACCACCGAAGACACCAAAATATGTAGCCATACCTAAAATTTGGAAAAAATAATTTGAAATTTGGAATTGTTTACCAAGATGAACACAGAATGTGTATTAATTATTTATATATGAAAAATAGAAATAAAATATAGAAAATTTCTTTCCCAATTGTATGACGTTGTATATGTAGGCATGTGGGTGATGTTCTGGCTTACCGAATAATATTGAATTCAAATCAACCGCAAAGCTGATATGCGATTGTGGTCTGTACCATGCAGTGCATCTGTATCCACAGATGATTATCAATTAATTATTCATTTGATTAACAATTCCATTATAGACCGCACGCATATAAATGAATTGAAATTCTTAATGCAAACTAGATCATATTATTATAATAACAAGAAAAAACTTCACAAATTACCAAACAAATTATGTTAAGAGATATTAAATTCAAAACAAACTTTTAGCGCACACTTGCTTGCACTCTTGTTTCACCTTAATGGCAGTTTGAAGATTTAGTTTTTATAAAATCCGGTTTTTTGAAAGATTCCAGTACAGAGGGCTTGTTAAATTATTTGTTGTATACTTTCAGATTTTATATGCAAATAATATTTATTGATTTTGATATGAATTTTGGTCTATGAGTAATTAACAATTCTCTTTCTAATTTCAAGTTTTTTTATATTTGCATTCTATTATGAAATTTATTGTTTATCCGAAGCGAAATATTTAATTGTATTGATATATAGCAAAACGTATTCGAAAAATCGAAAAACAAAAAATCAAACATTTTTTTGCAAAAAGTAGAGTTAATTATACCTGCATTGCTGCGTCTATATTAAATCAAATATTTATAATGTTTGTGTGCTATTTGCTTCGATAAAACTATTCCATATCCAATGCAATTAAAATCATTTAATTAAATATTTAATTTTATGTTGTTTTTTTTATAAACACATATATACGATCTGCATTTTAATGAACTTCTCTTGTTCATGCATACAATTATGTATTAATAATTTCGATTCGGGATTTGCATTTTACGTACCGGATAATTTGGATGTTAAAACTCAATTTAAATAGCAGGTGATGGGTTCTTTTGTTTGCATATAACTCATCCTAAATTATAATTGTTTTAAGGATTTTACAATCTCACCTGAAAAACATTTATGTGTAAATGTATAATTTCCATGAAGTTAAACAATGTACATAACTGTTTTTATTTTTAAACCTTATCAGTCCTACAAATGGACTGGTGTATCGATGTCATCAAATATTTTCAAAGTAGAACTATTAAAGTATCCCAAAAGATAAACCCTGGGTCGCTTCTAAATTCATATTCTGTATCAGCATCGTGACATAATGTACCTTCATCGAAGTAATGTACAAACACCATTCAAATCGCTCGGCAATGTACATATGTCTGTAGTTCATTGGATTTTGATAAGTCGCGCACAAGTCGGTTGTATTTTGAATGGAACGATAATTACGAACGGCGGACCATTGTCTTGCGAAATGCCTTTGTTCGCCTAAGTTCTATCAGAAGCTCTGCATAATAATAAAGTTAATATCTTATTATATGTGCTTGGAACATATCTACACATACATGGTAATAAATACCCTCATTGTATTTGAAGAGTGATTGGAAACACGTTGTATTTAATTGTTGTGGAAATTGATCCTGTAGAGTGCAGTAGAGTTGTATATATGGCGTCTGTGTATTTTGTGGCATTTTTTGTTTTGGTGCAAAAGTAAACAATTCCTTATTCGTTCGATTCTTTACCTTCCCTTATACCTAAAATTAAGCCTAACACCTAAATCATCATTATTATAAAAATTTGGATTTTTCCTAATTGAATTCAAGTGAAAATTCAATTCTTTCAAAATATTCGCCCAATGGTTCATAAATGCGAATATGAAACTCTAGAGTCGAACTCTATTAACTTCGATGTAAGTTTATGAACTTAGTCAATACGACCGCCGAGTTGAAGTGGTCCCGCCGTTAAGAGCTTCACGTTTTGATTACAACCAAAGCAACTTATATAATTTCTCAACTTCGGAAATCGCATTACGTTACCGAGTCCCATTTGCAGATTTCTTAAACGAATACTATACACTATTCAGAGAAGAAAAATTTAACGAGTTTCAAAACTATATTAATATTTTAATTGTATTGTGCTATGATGGACTTACTTAAATCGCTGTAAATTGAAATAGTAAAGGACTTTGTATATAGTATACTTGAAATGCAAGCAGCAATTTTTGAAATGATTCAATTTTATTTGATATTTACCTTACGTTAGGTTTTTGTGTTTGGCTAGGTTACTGAAATTTTCTTTGAATTGTGGTATTTCAAATTATATGGTATTTTGGATCGAGAGACTATAATCTCTTAATATAATAATGTAAATTATGATTAAGATTGCGAATTATTATTAGTGATTTATCATTATCACGAATTTAAAAATTACAAATTCTCGAACAATTTCAATATAAATGCTATCTTTTATATGACGTGCCGCATTCAAGTCTCCTTTGTGGTCTTTGAAATCATATCATATAATATGATGAAAAAAAGATTTTCTCATGGTAAGGATTCGGCTGCGTTTCGGCGTCTAATTGAAATCGTATATATGCGTTGTGATATGACGTTAATCAGAAATATCAAAGGAAATTTGCATATGTAATTAATTTCAGGATTATTTATGTTAGCATGGCTGCGCATTACATATGTAGTCGCAAACATTGTTGAATCAATACACCGAGCGATATATAGGGCATTGGCATATAATAAATTCGTTTATGCATAAACCCATAATACTATGTGTATATCTTGCTTGTAATTTATGTATATAATCTATTATAATTGCAAATTAAATAGTCTACTAATGGTGTCTAAGAGGAGCCTAACTCCCAAAATTTGTGGTTATTATTTTAATTGTGCGCTTACCTTGCTTTCAAGTTTATTATTCTTATCAAAATAAAAAAAAGTAGATAAAATATTTTATTACACTTTTCTTCATTATTTCAATTTCACGGATAATTTAGGACAGCTGGTGTTTCATAAATTAAATTCTAAACAAAATTTCCAATTTATAAAATTCGAAGTCAATATTTGGGTTGAAAATCGAATACATTTTATACCAATATTAGAGCGCAGGAAAAACTTTCAATGTGTTTAAGCACAACTGTCATTTCTGACTTATTTCTCTTCACTAATTGTAAAAATGTACCATTTATATTCTTATGATTCTTTAACTTGAAGTAATAATTAAAATAATTGTGAAATTATTTATCATCCTTTTAATTGAGTTGGAATATATATTGAGCTCTACGTTTTTAATTAAAAAGCTTTATTTACAAGCCCGAAGAGCTTTATTTAGTTTACTTTTATTGCATATAAAATATCAGCGTAATATATCAAATGCAAATAAAACCAGTTTAATTAGAGAAAAATTAAATGAATGAAAACATATTTAGATATATTTATACATATATAATTATTTATTTATCTGTGTGTGAGGCATCAATCAGTGAATAGAATTAAACCATGTTTGCGAATTAGAACTATATCATATATTTTTAGATAATCTATATGTTATAAATGACTCGCATGACTACACTTTTAACAATTTTTTTATGTAGCCAAACGTTGCAAAGATCAGTGCTCCAAAATTTCGAAAATTTTGAACTAAATAGTTTTTTTTTAATTTTGAAGACATTTTGTGCATATTGGTACGGAACCCTAAGTAAAGATTTAATTTCCTGAACAAAATATTAATATCAAAATCATTTGTTGGATATATATAAGTTAGTTTACATAATTTTAGGTACTTGTTTTTATACTCTGGTCTCTTAAACCGCTAAATCTGGCTTCTCCAGAAACTAATCATTTTCTCAAAAAAAATGTTTGACTTCAATGATTAAATTTTACGAGAAATTAAAAAATATGTCGGACTCATGGTACAGTTCAGTCAAGTGAAAATATCTATTTTTACTTGTAAATATAAATCAAAAATATATTTTCAATTTAAAATAGCGGTTACTGCGTTGTGGAGTGAAGTAGAGCAACGTTAAATCACATACCAAAACTGCATATGTGGCTCTGCATAAGTTATCGACATATATTGGTAAATACTTCAATGTGGTGCTAGTTAATTTAACAGGGATAATTAAAAAATAGCCCATGCTTTAGTGGTCAAATTGATAGCTCCCATATATTCCTGGTTCACATTTCAAATTTCCATTCTGCCTGATTCTGCAATCAGTGTTTGTTTCCGCATATATATATCGTGGACATGCAATTTTCAAATCCCATCGGTGCGAAATCGACGGATTGTGCGGCAATAAAACCGCTAGTCCGCGTTTGTTGTTTTATGACGAAACGTATATACGGGCTCGACGGGTCTATGGCGAAGATAAAAAACAACAAATAAAAGACTTAATTCCAAAGATTCGATTTGCTATTTATTGACTTTGCGACGCACAGTACTGTTTTATTGCATTCGAACAAACTGACAATGTTATTTACTTGAGATAGATGAAATCCTGTGGGGGGTGTAGGGATTTTAAAATAACACCCATGTTGAGAGATTATCATTGACATTTGTGTTATATTATAGAACAAATATTTCGGAAAAATTGTCTCAAATCTACATATTTTTATATCAAGTTTGAGCATATTTTATACCTACAATTTTAAGCGGATATAACATCTCGGGTAAGAACGTTTATGCTGAAATTGGTATTTATAATATAATATATAAGTATAATATAAGAGAAAATAGAGTGTTAAAATAGGTGTATTTGTTATAATTAAAAAAAATTTAAAAAAATGAATTAAATCAAAAGCAATTTATATAAAATTTTCTTTTTATACAGTTAGGACGTGTTATATATAGATTTTCTATATTTGGAATTTTCTTGTAAGATTATTTTAAAAAATTGTTACTGTTGAATAGAATCAATCTGGTATCGTTTTCAAAGAACAATTTATATAAATGGTTCCTATATCTGAATTCGACATTCTATCTAATCAAATGTGACAGGTTTGATGAAAATAAAAAGCCTTGTTTCATATCCAATCAATTTAAAAGGGAGCAAGATTTGAGTGATGTTTTCGATCAGCATTTCTTTCTGTAAGATTTATATTGTGTAAAATGAATTTAAGACACGAAGTATTATATCTACTATAGATAAAATAAAAGCAGGTAATTAATAAGTTATCATTATAATTTTTGGTAAGCATTTTGTTTGGCTCAAAATTGCACACTATTTACTGATATCAATTTTGGTTTTAGTGTTCTATAAAAAAAGTTTTTTTTAGTCGCTGAAATAATATTTGAAATGGATCGGACAATTTTGTTGCAATAATAAACAGATCGACGTAAAATTAATAGTTGATAAATGTGAAAGTTCAGAGTACATATATGCACAACTCAAACAATTCTATCGGTAATCATAGTTTAACTACGAAGGTACACAACGAATATTTCATCGGACGAACAAAATTAATTAAAAAACCGGCCGGATAGTATTTATCGCATAAAAAACTGGCTTCGAAACTTTTATTAAATTTATCGTGCTTCAGAAATTGTTACAGTAGAACGAGAGATCCATCAAAGTTGTTATAATGAATATTGTTTAAGGAATGTGCGGAATTAAAATACAAGCGTAATACACCGAAGCATTAGCCATTCAAAACATTTACATAAAAACTCTAGTGAAATTACGAGAGTTTTTGAAATCGCCCTGTTCTAATAATAACTTAATACTTAAGATTAAATTATGAATTTGCATTCCAGAGCACTTTATCAAAGTGAAGGAGTTTCTTTCGCAATTTGAGAGATAAATTAAAATTATGAATAATTTGAGAAAAATGTTACTTTATTTATATTTAACGTAAACTTTCAAATGAATATGTTATTACAATAGTAAAGCGAAAAATGTTTAAAATGTAAAATATGTTTGAAGGTGTGTTACAAGTTACCATCGAAACAAATAATGCATGTCGCATGACACCTGTAGTAATGTCTATTTTCTCTTGAAAATTAAGTAATTGTAGACTGTGGTGTGAAATGATAATGGCTAATTTGTCTGTCTAAACTTTCCTAGTTTGAGTTAGAGTTTAAATTAGAATCTGAATATTATCGCATGCATACAAATAATTCTGCATCCCGAGCACAACCGGTATCTTGAATGTCACTTTAACCGCGAGGTAAGCTTCGTTCCAGGTTAGATCAAACTTTCTCGCACCGGTAGCGAATGGGACATGCATTTTGTACTAAACTGCTACGATGGGCAGTGAGTAAGTTGACTGTATATGTAGGTGAATTCTACCGGTCACCGTACACGTAATATATTCGGCAGTTGCGTACGTGACACACTGTTTCGTATTGATTTAATCCCATATGTGCAATGCGTGTATTATATCTATCTATAGTCAGGTTGCACACAAAATCGTGCGTGTTTCTGGCCTATATCGAGCAACAATGCCTCATGTTCCTTGTGAACGTGATTGCGCTGCCCATTGACTATTTATGACATAATCCTTTATCCTCGATAAAGGATTGCATTAAAGAAATTGGTTCGGATGTTATCTGTATATCATATCTTGTCAATCTGTGCAGATACTTTTTTTATTCACTAAAAAGGTTTTACAAAATCTGAGCTCATGTAATCTACTTGCCTGCATAGCATCAATTTTCAATAATAAAAAAGCTAGTACAGCTGGCCAAATGACATTTTTAAACCTTTTCTGAATCTCAGTGAATTGTTTTTTAAATCATTCATTTTGTCTAATCATTCATTCAAAATGTCTAATTGAATTGCCATTTTATGCACAATTTTCTCCGTATCTTCGAAACGGCTGGAAACTGCCTTAGCCAAAAACTAATCTGTACAAGATCGGAGATTTTGCAGTTTTTTTAATCATTTTCAATTTTTGCCATTTGACTCCCAATTTTGACTTTAGATTCGTGTGTTCAGCGGTAAAAACTATAAAATAATGGAATTAATTTAAATTTGTCATTGATTAAATTTTTATGTATCAATTATTTCAGTAAATCGTATAGCGTTCTGGGTAAAATGCATAAATTTTCTAGACGGTGACTTCTAGTATCTCTCGAAGTCCCCAAACATTTGAAATTAATTTGTCTGCCGCTATGTAGTAAAATTAAACAAACAATGTTACTCCCGATAAATTTTAGATTTTTTTTTGAATAAACATTGAAAATTATCTTTGCATAAGTCATAAATGTGGCAAGTGGACTTTAAATGTGTTCGATATGACATATAAACGACAAGCAAACACTCCCCGGCGCGGTCCATCCAATTACGGGCACTGCATGTTGCTCGTGTGTCGTGTGTTAAGGCCTAGGGGTTGTTTCGAAGGGTTCATGCAGCGGACAAGTGTGAAATTCTATGCAAATGCCAGGGGCTACGTTGGCTCTGCTGACGTAGAACTAAATGACTGAAATGCAAATTGGATGCAGGACGGATGAATAAATCGACTTCCGTTAGAATTATCTCAGGCTTCGATATATTATTGCGAAATGTATATCGTGATACCTGGTGGAAAACTTATAATTACTTAATGACGAAATTCTACTGAGATCTTCATATATATTTTTTCAGTCTTCCAAATATTCAAAGGCATTCATGTTTTTATTTTACACACTATGTCTCTGTTTTGCATATTTTATTCAATTCTGCATAGAGCACATATTATACGAGAGCACTTTTTCATATATGTGCCATACGATCTCCTCCGCGGGAACTCTAATGCAATCACTCTAAAAGCCAGAGAATAAAACTATTGTCCTCTTATAAGGCAACAGCAAAAGCAGAAGATAAAAGTTTCATTTCGTCCCGACTTGTTTGATGTTTTATAACTTAAAAACGGCAAATAAAAATATAGTCTCATAAGAATTTATGACCCGTCACATAATACGTATATCGTTTCTAATAGATATAAGTTTCAGATTGTGATGAACGCTTTTTATCGATAAAAGCAATTTATTATAATATAATATGGCTTCAGATTTTTATACATAAATTTTTGATCATAGTTGCTTAGTTTATCACTCAAAGTCAACTCGTAAATAAAATTTTAAAAATATATTGTTTAATAATATATTATTTTTGATGTGTTAATTATAGCAGATTTTATGTAGAGTCCACGAAATTTATAAATGCGCTTTAAAATGTATATAAGTTTTATAAACTTTTAAATTTAATTTATCATAATATGTATAAGTGTTTATTTTATACGTCTTGACACTTTTTCCTCAAGATATTACACTTATATCTTCAGGATAATTTATAATAAAAAGTTTTTCAACTAGTTTCTTCTGAATTTTTAACTTGAAATTCTCACTCGACGACTTCAGAACGCGTTAAATTGCCTCATAAAATAATCACATATAATACCTTCAAATATTTTTATACGAACTTAGAAGAACTATAATTGAGCTTGTTATAAAAGTATTATTTTTGATTCAAGTTTATCTCTAAGATAGATAGTAATTTTTCTGAAGAGTAAATATTATTAATGCACTTGTATCATACTTGCTTTGCAATTCAATTCACTAAACTCTCTTACGAATTTATTATCACAATCAATCTATCTCTCCGCAATAAAACATTTGGAAGACATTTGCCATTGTAATGTAGTATATCACCATGTTGTTGTGTTTAGGATAGTATCACCATCGATACAGTTCCAATTTCCGTACCAATTTCCTTTACACAAACATCATAGGTTTTGGCAAACGACACACTTAACAAATCCGAAATGTTGTGCTTCGCGCTTCTATTCCTTTATAAACCCTCGTCACATACCGACAGACCCGACGACTTCTCTAGGGTTGGGGGTTGGAAACCTTTTAGGTTTATTTGTGAGATGCTATGTATATTTTTCCCATTATCTGTCCGCACGCATTACGCACGTAAGCGGTCGGAGACAGGAATAAATCACATTTCACGTTGTGGAATATCATTTTATTATGGAAGATTTTAAGGTTTTGCGGCTTGTTTTTATTGGTTTACCAGCTATTGTCATTTGGAATTAAGGACGGTAATTTGTGGAAGAACTTCTTGTCATTTGAATTTTTTGGAGCGTTTGCAGTCAAGAAAACTTGCAACATCTAGATTTTGAGATCGAATTTTGAATGAAAATATGGAACCAATATGTTTCCATAACAAAGTAAACCTTTTGAGGATATACTTAAATAGAGGAAAAAAGATTATCAAAATTAGACATCAACTGCAAATGTATAGTAAATCTTATTAGATTATACATTAATGAGTGAATCAAAGTGCATTTAATTAACACAATTCAAATGGGCTACATATATCTTACATAGCATTGTGATATTTAATGTAATTAATCTTAGAATAATGTCACTCCATATCGTGAAGTTCCTTTGAACATTCGATCACATAAATCATCTTCAGAAACTGCAACAATCACATATATATGTCAAGTGTTGCTTCAGACGTGCAATGTTCTCTTTGAGTAGGTTTTGATAATGCATTGTTTATTAAATTCATGAATAATTCAAAACTACATGGCTCCAAAAATATTATTTTTTTTAGTTATAATAGCATATTAAAAACGTGAAAACCATTTGATAATGGGAAATAAAAAAAATATTTTTGGTCAAATTATTTTCAAAGTTCAAATAATTTAGGGCTACCCGTGACATGGTGGCTTGGCAACTGAAGAGTTTCAGAATCGAGACCCACTTCAGCCAGAGAGAATGCACCTTTAAGTTAGGGATTCCTAACGGTCGGCGTCACATAATACTCATTATTAATGGGAAAATTAATAAAGTAGTAATAACTTATTAAAACATGGTTTAAAAGCACACTTGAATTATACCTATAATAATAAATTGTAGTCTTCCCGGAGGCCATGGTGTGAGAGCCACCCACAACAAATGATTTCCTTGCCCTTCATCCCATTACCAATTATACCTATATATAATAAAATCAAATGTCTAATTGTTTAATATATTCCATCCTCCAGACATTTCAAGCTTGACTATTCCTCCACCAGTCGACCATTGTCCTAATTTAGGCAGTGTCTCCTAACTCCGGCCTAGTTCCTAGATAGATGCATGCGGCAATGCTAAATCCACACGTCCTCGTATCAACGCGGCTATCTGCATCGGTCAGAGCTGTATATGTCACTGTGTTGCTTTGAGGTGGGATTGGGAACAATGAATGGGTTGAATGGGTTGAATGTAGGTGAACGGACGATGGGTTGAATAGGTCGCGGAGCAGGACGAATGGGTTTGTGAAGTAGGACGGATGGGTTTGTGACGTGTGCATTGCATTGGTTACTAGAGCCGGCGATGGTCTGGTTGCGATGCAATCACTCACTCGTGCAATGACAGATCAAAATAGCGTTTGTTTATGTACAGTATTAACGGGAGTGTTTGGAAATAAAAAAGGTCTAAAGTAGGTTTTGATGAATTTGCTGAATGCATGTCAACGGTTTGTGATTGAGTATGGAGACAAATATGCAATATTTATTAACTGGATTTGCTTAACAATTTATGAAAGTTGCAAACTGTTATCAAAACATGAATAGAAATAATATATTTATATATTGTTATTTAGATGTTAACTTTTTAGCTAGTATAGTCAATGAAAAATATTTGTTCATACTTTACATTTTTTCTTGAAATTAATTTACGAAGCAAAGAGAGAAGAAAATGGGAACAGTTAGACCAAAAGCTCAAGCATCTACTTAAAAGCTCATAACTATCAAACTAAATAAATTTTTTCTCTCATTTTTTCATGATAGTTACATTCTATACCGACACCCCTGCCTTGGCTTGAGTTTAAGTTCCAGCACACCCTATATACATAATGAAAATGTAAGTTTTTCTCACATCTGAATGATGGTAAAATACAGATTGAGAACAAGAACACAAGTCTGA